>NC_063044.1:30362519-30662519 GCF_018812025.1 Megalobrama amblycephala | reverse complement strand
GATGTTCTAGGTATTATCAGCTGGCCTGAATTCTGAGATCTCAAAAGACGTGAAGGACTATAATGCATTAAGAGCTCGCTCAGTTACTGGGGAGATAAACCATTTAGTACTTTGTAAGTAATTAGCAAGATTTTAAAATCTATACGATGTTTAACAGGAAGCCAATGCAGTGTTGACAGAACCGAGCTAATATGGTCATACTTCCTAGTTCTAGTAAGAACTCTAGCTGCTGGAGTTTGTTTATTAAGCATGCAGGGCAACCACCCAGTAGAGCTTTAAAAAATGTTTTGGCTTAAACTAATTCTAATTTGCAAGTGAAGTTTAGTATTTGCAATTTTTGAACGTACACTGAAAGCTTTCTATCATGTACAGTGAGAATGAGTAACAAAATTACACACGGATCATTGAGATTTACAGTGGATCACTGTTGTAAAAGTTTCTATAAAAGTGAAAACAAAAGTCAAACACTCAACCAAAACACACAGGTTTGTCTTTATTTAATGGTCAATCTTGTTATCAGCAATAAAAACAGGTCACGCATTTGTGTTATAACTTTCATTTTGTGAAACATTTTCCATAAATCACACAGGTTCATTCCTGTAAACTACATTGATTATTAAACCACTTTTATGAGAGTCTGGTACAAGTTTCATTAGGTCTCTGGGGCAAGTGCCATAAAGTGCCAAATGTCATCCGCAAATAGTAAAACCGGGGAAAAGTTATATGATTATCTAAATGCAGAAATGATCTGTAGTTCCTATTTCAAACTTCTGAAGTAATGGCTGAAACATTATTTTTTTATTTAATAAAGTTAGAGCACTGTAAGAGTGAGTGTTGCACCTTTTTTCAGTTCATATGCATTTAGATTTTTTTTTGATTGCACCTCCTCTTCTGTTTGTAAAGCACTTCTTTTTAACATTTGTTACAAATTTCTGAAGTACAAAGTAAATTATTCTTGTGTTGTTAGAAGCAACATAATGCAATAAAAAAACAAAATAACTTTCCAAGGCTGTAAATGAAAGTTCTTTTTCTTTTGAGTTCACAGAACTGACATATTTCAAGTATACTGAACTGTTTCATTGTTTTGAGTTGTATGAACACATTTAGACTAACTTAAGTTTAACTAAAACTGGGTTGGGATTAGGGTTGCAAAGGGGCGGAAAGTTTCCGGTAAATTTCCGGAAACTTTCCACGGAAACTTAAGCTGGGGAATTTTGGAAATATTCCAATTTGGAAACTTTACAGGAATTTATGGGAATTTATGGGAATTTATTGGAAATTTTGGGAAATGTATTTAAATTTATAATATTTATATAAAAAGTATCATATAAAAACAAATAAAAAAATGTTTAATTTTGTTTGGTCATAACATGAAATAACAGTTATTTATTTTTTGCATTCAATTAATTCTAATTTAGTAAATATGTAAAATAAATATATTTTTATTGCAGCAATTGTTATGTGTTATTTATTTCAGTGTCACATGATTCTTCAGAAATCATTCTAATATTCTGATCTGATACTCAGTTTTTAACATTGTTGGAAACAGTTGTGCTGCTGAATATTTTTTGGAACCTGTAATACTATTTTCAGGATTCACTGATTAACAAAAAGTTAAGAAGACAGAATTTATTCAAAATCTTTTCTAACAACATCACTTTAATATCACTTTTTGTTTATCAATCTGACACATCCTTGAATAAAAGTAATCAACTGACCCCCCAAATTTTGAATGGTAGTGTATATTGTAACAAAAGATTTCTATTAAAAAATTCTGTTCTTTAAATTTTTATAGAATCCTGAAAAAGTATCACAAAAAATATTAAGCAGCACAACTGTTTCAAACATTGATAACTGAAGGATCATGTGACACTGAAGACTGGAGTAATGATGCTGAAATCAGCTTTATCACAGGAATAAATTATATTTTTATGTATATCAAAATAGAAAACCATTATTTTAAATTGTATTGATGTTTCACAATATTACTGTTTTTTTTTTCTGTATTTCTGATCAAATGTGCATGTTATGGACTGGGGGAATGCACAGAGCATGCAGGGGGCGTGGCCTCAATAGCCCTGCAATAAGTCATGTGACTGTGATTGAGGAATGTGCAGGGTAAAAATTGAACTAAAATTGCATTAAATATGGTTGTTTAACCAAAACTATGCAGCAAGATGTTCTTTTCAACTACATTTAAGTACCCTGTTATAGGCTAACCTGTAATTTTGCAAATTCTCTGTTTATTCCCATTAATTCCCGTTAATTCCCATATATTCCCGTTAATTCCCATTTATTCCCGTTAATTCCCATGGAAAGTTTCCAGCTTTGAAAATTCCCGGAATTTTGCAACCCTAGTTGGGATTTATATTTCCCAGCATGCTTTACCCATGGCACTCGAAAGAGAGAGTAAATGCTAAAATTAAGTGTTATATAATGTTTTTTGTGCAAGATTAATGGTAGGGGAGATTTAGAAGTTATTAATGTTTTGTTATGCTAATTTAGAAGAGTTTCTGTTAATGTGGGTTTTTGGAGATTTTCCATCAGGTTTGAGAGCAGGTAAGTCACATGTTTTAAGTTGCTGTACTCATTCAGTAAGTGCTATACCATGATATTGTTAACATGTTAGCAAATTAGCAAGTTGGCATTTGTTTGTATTTTCTTAGGGTTTACAGTGAAGTAAATAATTTGATTTGCAAGAACTCAAAAAAAAAAAAAAAAAGTTAATTAACAAAAATATTTTATGTTAATTGCTATCAAAATGTATGAGTTAGCTAACTCAGTAATTCAAGTTAGGAGGAATTAAGATGCATTCTACAAACTCAAAACTTGATAGTTCTGCTTACTTAAAATTGGGAACATCATAACTCCAAAAATCTGATGTAATTGATTACCTCAAATGTTTTGAGGTAGCCCATCTTATGCGGGTTTACGGGTTTATATCTTGGATGGCTTAAAGATGAGTAAATTATCATTTTTTGTTTACATTTGTACATTTGTAGTATTCTTATTTTTTTAGTTAAATAAAATTGTAAAAGTTATACACTATAAATACACAAATTAAAAGTATATTTCTACTTTAGTAGTACTTCAGTGCACATAAAAAGTATACTAAATTCCACTAATTCTTAAATTGATTTTATCCTTTAGGTACACTTACTATAAATACAGTAATTAGCACTAACACTTAAATTGCTGTTCTTCAAAATAGTATTTTCTTTATAATAACATGCATTTTATACCGTTTATGCTCAATAAGCAGAAAACGTGTGTGATCATGTAAACATATTTGTGATTTTTGAACTGCAGTATACTGAAAGCTTTCTATCATGTACAGCGAGGTAACAAAATTACACACGGATCATTAAGATTTACAGTGGATCATTGTCGTAAGAGTTTGCTTAAAAGTGAAAACAAAAGCGCTCAACAATAACACACAGGATTGTCTTGTTTTTGATGTTAATGGTCAATCTATGTGATCAGCAATAAATCACTAATTTCTCTAACAGGTCACGCAACTGTTATTACTTTCATTTTGTGAAACATTTCCCATAATTCACACTGGTAATTCTTCATTCCTGTAAACTACATTGATATTTAAACCACTTTTACGGGGTACAAGTTACAACAAACAGGTATTTTCATTAGGTCTATGGGACGAGTGCCATTATGTCATCCGCAAATAGTAAAACTTGGAAAAAGTTAAATGATTATCAAATACAGAATCAAATGCATTCTACTTTAAAGCAGACCTATTATGCCCCTTTTCACAACGTGTATTAAAAGTCTCTGGTGTCCCCAAAATGTGTCTGTGAAGTTTCAGCTTAAAATACCCCATGTCATTTTTATTATACCATGTTTTAACTGCTTATTTTTGGGTGGGAGAAAAAAACGTGCTAATTTGGTGTGTGTACCTTAAAATGTAAATTTATGTTCGGATTAATTTATAAAATGTGCATACACACAGATTGATTTTAGATTGTGCATTGCCTATGCTAATATATATATATATATATATATATATATATATATATATATATATATATATATATATATATATATATATATATATATTTCCTTGTCTTTGTCGTGGAAAAGTGCTTAGCACCACATCGGGGTCTAAGCAGACGTACACACTTTTCCTTGAGGCAGAGTCAGAGAAATGAAGGAAGGCTATTTGGAAATCTAAGCAATTCTTGCCGCTCAAGTAATAGATTAGGTGTTGTTGACTGGTGATCTTTTTTAAATGTTAATGACATTACGCAGCATTTATAAGGCGGAGATCTGAAACCATTCAGCTGCACACAATTTCAAGATCATTTGTGATTTATAGATTTTGCATCTTTAAGAGAGGCGTACACACATTTTTTGTGCGTACATTAGCTCTCTGAATCACACATATCCACACTGGAGATTTTAACATAAGATCAAGTGTAGGACGATTTCTACACAAGATTTTATATATGAGGCCGAACATTTGCAGGGTTGCTGACAGAATTTCCAGGCCTCTTGTACGCTGGGCCCCAGAGTGTTGTCGGAAACATTTTTTTCTCATAAACATATAATTTTTTAATTAAAGAAGCATATTGCTATACAAAACACAATGTAATTTTGAATGGTTATTAAAAAAACTCGACAGAAATAACTATTTAGATGAAAGATAGGCCTACTTATATTAGAGATCATTTTAGTAAGCAAGAACTGAGATGCTAAAGGTATGTTTTGTTTTTTATTTTGATTTGAGTTATCTAGGATATTGTAATGTCAACTCAAGGCAAACAAAACCAGATTTCTACCTATTCGAACATCATTAGCCAATATTAACTGGTTAATATTGAACAATTTATTTTAATAACA
The DNA here is from genome assembly GCF_018812025.1 of Megalobrama amblycephala. Lineage (NCBI taxonomy): Eukaryota > Metazoa > Chordata > Actinopteri > Cypriniformes > Xenocyprididae > Megalobrama > Megalobrama amblycephala. Next base: position 30,657,662 of record NC_063044.1, on the reverse strand, counting down.
TTTTTGTTAATGTATCCTATTATACTGTTTACTATGAATCAACAGAAAGTACTACAGACATCTGACAGCTTGTAAACAGAAGCATATGCTTCCAGTTAGTGGCACCTGGTGGCTAATTTTGGTAATGCATGCTGGTTTGATTTTTTTTTTTTTTTTGAAGAGAAAATTTTGGAAAAACTGGAAGAGAATTAGGGACACGCAATAATAATAATAATAATAATAATAATAATAAAACCCGTCTTGAGATTAAAGTCATTATAATTGCGAGAAGAAACTTGCAGTTCTTCGAGAAAAAAGTCTAAATAAATTGTTGAGAATTAACCCATTATACTTTGAGAATTTTTTTCAAAAAAATAAAAAATAAAAACTGAAAAAAAAACGAAATCAATTTTTCAGAATGAGCTCGTTAAATTTCAAGAAAATTTTGAGATCAATGTCGGTAAACATGACATTTATTGACACCCTGATTGTTCTGATTGATGAGTGAGTGAATTTTGACTTAATGCATGTATACCTTGTTGATTGTTAATGATTTTGTATATCATGTGCGCTGCAATATTTATATTATGGTGAAATAAAAGATCATTCATTACTGTAGACGTAGGGTTGTGTGTGTCTGGCGGCCTCTGGCGGCAGTACATTAAACTTCATGCTCATTTTGTTTAGGATGGTTGCGTCATTTCCGCCGTTCGTCCTTCCCTGAGTTCCTGTAACTCGTGACTGTCAGAGAGAATCATGGCGTGAGTTTATTAACCCTCATAAACACAGAAAACAGCCGCCATGTGGAGGATTCAGAGTTTAGTGGGCAGAGGTGAGTGATTATTAAACATTCATCAGCTCTGAAACATTCATACACTGTTACATCTGCGCTGATCTGATACACTGTTACAGCGGAAGCGACACACTGCTGATACACTGATATGATACATTAATATACTGATATAATGTTATATTGTAAGCGGTCTTTCAGCAGTTGTGTCAGTTTTATGATATGAACATGATTTTAGTTGTGTATCTTAATAAAACACATATTTTAATAAGTCTGAGGATAGTTTCACTTTAACAGACTTGTGAACAGAATAAATGCCAAATATATTATCATCAAATGTGATCAAATTGGCTTCATATGTAGAGTTTCTCACATTTATAGACTTGACAGCTTTTCTTTATTGATTCATGAGGAAGATGTGGTTCACATTAACACACACACACACACACACACACACAAGCAAGTAAATACATGCAAAGTCTTTCGTAACACTGTAAAAAATGCAGAGAGTCCTTCTGTACACACATGCATTCATCGCATTCATGAGTGTGAAAGAAAAACTGCATCTGAAGTCTCATAAATGAACACTTGTGCACAAAATCTGTGCATTTTCCCAGCAGATGTTGCATTTGTCAGTTCATAAACCCAAATCTCTGAAACTCATACGCCGTTTTGCTCTCGACCCGCAGTGTTGAGCCGTTGTCATGGAAACACTCAGCTGCGGCTCTCGCAGGGTCATCACGTGGAGGATGAGGTCATCAACTCCTCCATCCTGACCGGCGGACGACACGCGTCTGACAGCAGCAGGTACTGGAGGACATGCGTGATCTGTGATGTCATACATGAACCTGATAACAAATCAATTCACGTTCTGTCTGTCAGTTCTCAGAGGGGTCAAGATGATCAGAAAAAGAAACGAACATCTCAGTTCTGCTACTCTGGACTGCCGAGATACACCGCTCTGGACGCCGTGGGCTGGGTGCGTCACTTATGGATTGACCAATCAGAAGACTGGAGCACTTCTGCCATCTCTATTTGTTTTATTAATTACTAAGTCTGTGTGTTTCTGCAGGGCGCCGCTGCCGTTCTCTTCATGCAGCTCTGTCGCAGGATTCACTCTCGGTTCTCCTCTCATGCGGATCAGAACCCTGGACCGGCCCGGATCAGAGACGTCGGACTCGTAGGAAAATGCTCCTACAAGGTCCTGATTGACATCTGTGAGTCCTGCTGTCACATATCGGCCACTAAAACATTGACATTAGTAACACTATATGTACATACATACATTTTCACACACATATACATAATTTAAAAGAATAAAAATATCTTGGTATTTACACAAACATCTATCTTAGTGTCCAGGGAGAATGTTTTGTCCGGCGGCGTGACTGTGAGGTGCCTGCGGGGGGCGCTGCAGACTCCAGAGCAGAATGACAGCAGCAGCAGCAGTAGTCATAATAATAGTGGCAACAGCAGTGATGGAGATTCGACCTCTGACCCGCAGGTGGCACACACCTCTGCTCACCAGCAGGAGGAGACAGTGAGCGGCCCGTCCCACTCCGGTCAGAACCAGCACAATTACACATTCATATAATAACAGGGTTCGTACAGGGTGCTTGAATTTGACTTAAAGGTGCATTATGTAAGAATTTTGCAGTAAAATATCCAAAAACCACTAGGCCAGTGTTATATATTTTGTTCACTTGAGTACTTACAACATCCCAAATGTTTCCAACTATTTGTAAATCGTGAGAAAATTGCAATTTTAATCAAGGCTGCGGGACGTGTGAGGAGTCGCCTGTCAATGGCGTCATACCCGCGTTACCCTCGGTTTCCGGATTTATTTTGTAGAAACCATGGAAACACCAAAGATGCTTTAATATTTACATGTTTTAATAGACAAGTGAACAACTGTTTTGATATATTTATAGACAGAAAATGAATTGTTGTTATATAGCTCAACACGTTTAGTCTTATTGTTTAAATCTAATTTTCTTGATTTTTTGCGAGTCTCATGCTTTACCATGCCTCAGAGAAAAACACTATTTTGTGAAGTAGCTAACATAGCATAATCAGATGCAGCTTTATTTTTAGTAACAGTAATACAGCATTTTCTCCATCATACAATACGTTTTACAGTATGTTTTACCATATGTTTTACAGCCGGTGGATTTTTTTCCACCAGCTGTGATGTGAAGACCACATGTCCCAAGATTCCACACTCAAATTTGGCGTCATCAAGCTACGCTTTTGTTTTGAATAGGCCTCTAGCGACCTCTAGTGGACAAAATTATTACATATTGCACCTTTAAGTCCTGAAAAACCTTTGAAAACAAACATATTTATGAAGATGTACTTGAAAAGTGCTTGAATTATTGAAAGACAATATATATGAAATTAGTGTTTAATTTTTTTGAAAACACACAAATAAAATCTTCATGCTAAATTAAAGCTGCAGCCCGTCAGATCTAGATATCGAGCCATTTCACATGGCTATGAGTGTGATATTGCTCATATATTACCAAGTATATGATACAGCTTTCATTCTTCAGGTTAATCATATATTCATGGGGAAAAACAACAGTTTGAATGAGAAAGCGATATCTTTGTCATAGTATCCTTTCAGTGGTTAAGGAGAATTCCAGTGTTGTTTAAAGTTAAAATAATTTCCTTGTTTACGACCTTGCTTCAAATGAATCAGCATTTTTTTTTAATGAATGCGCTACCAATTCACTCTTAAAGTCAGTCCCTTACCGCCACCTACTGGCGTAACTATGAAACCCTGAAGTTGTTGATAAACTCCCATCAGTTTCCCAATACTAAGTACACCAAGATTACAATTTATTAAACAATAATAGCCATAATAAACTTTATATTTAATATATATATTATTAGTTGTGAGTTGTATTTTGAATATTGAAGATTTAGTTTTATTAGAATATTTTTATTTTATCCATTTACCTTGTTTAGAATTTGAACAACAGTCCTGGAATTTCATTTTACAGTATCTGTATGAACCCTGTAATAAAGATGTGAAGTGGACTGGAAGTTGACTCTTAATTCTTGATTTTCTTACAGAAGAAACTCTTTTTCCTGAACAAGCGAAACCACAGGTAACGTTTTAAACCTAAAAACACAATAAACACGATTTGCTTTAGTTAAACCCTTCATCATCACGTGTGTTTCCTGCAGGAGCGTCTCACACCCGATGAAGCAGCGCAGAATTTGAGACACGTGACGGACAGCAGCGTTCCCGTAATCCTCAACATCATTGGTAATGCTGATGACCTCACACACACACAGAGCGTCAGTGGATGATCTGAACATCTGAACATCGTATCGTGTTTCAGGTCTGGAGAGCGCTAAAGAGGGTGATTACGAGACGGCGTTCTCGTGTTTTCTGGCTTCGGCTCAACACGACTACAGCAAAGCTCAGTTTAACGTGGGAGTTTGTTACGAGAGAGGACGTGGAGTACGGCGAGACCACAGCAAGGTAAACGAACGTGCGCTTGTATCATGTTTTAGATAATCTTCCGTGTTTAAACGCATTTGACTGTCGTCTCTCAGGCGGTGCATTACTACAGACGCGCCGCAGTCGCTGGCCACCATCAGGCTCAGTATCGCTGTGCTAAACTCCTCCTGAGCAGCAGAGGGCAGCAGAGCTCAGAGACCGACGCAGCAGCGGCACTGAACTTCCTGTACGCGGCGGCAGACGCCGGACTCACAGAGGTACAGCTGATACTTACATTGCTTAATGTCCCTTATCTACATTATCTCAGAATGGTTCTAGATCCTTCTAAAGTATGTTTTAGAAAAGCTTTATCCTCACATTGGTTCATTTTGACCATTCAATAGGGTCTCTCAGGCTGTGAGAGCAAGATGTCAAAACAACTCTAGAAAATTTACCCTTCGTTCTAGAGACTGATCCTCTCAATATGATGTCCGGGGGCCTCTAGACTACCGGCACGTAAAGTTTGGGGCCGAACACGTGCAACTTTGAGACAGGACCGAATATCCCATTGACATTTATTTCAAATCACGGGGCTCCTGGGACAGTGTCCAGAATTCTGTGTCCCTTTGACCTTGTTTAATACATGATTGGCCCAAAAGAGACGCTTGTCCATGAACTGCCTGTGAAATGTCCATTGAATAAGTTGCAAGCCGGACATCTGAAATACAGGGGTCAAAAGTCACAGGGCCTCGACATTTGGCACAGTCATCCATCAAGGTCCCCAAAATTGGGCCCCCAAGTTTCATGGCTCTAGGTGTTTCCTGAGCCTATTGGCCCCTGGAAAAGTAACTGTGGCACAAGGCCTTTACAGGCACAGGCCCCCATAGAGATCTATATAAGACAGAGAGATGTATGAAAAATAACAAAAAATATTTTATCGCATCTCTCAGCCTAGCGCTCTCTATATATATCATTAAGGGCCCCATGATGAAACTTTCTGTGAAGTTTGGGGCCCTTGGGACCTCCAGGGGCTAAACGTGGGCCACTGACACATGCACCTTATCCTATTGATTTTCATAGGTGTTCAGAGGACAGCGCTCGGACAGGTCCAGATGTCCTAAAATTGAAATTTATGTCACACCACGGGGCCCCTGGGACAGTATTCAGAGTTCCGTGTTCCTTTGACCTTGTTTTAAACATGGTTGACGCAAAAAGAGATGCTCGTCCATGAACTCCTGCAAAATGTCCATTGAATGTCTATTGCAAGCAGGACGTTAAAAATACAGGGGTCAGAAGGTCACAGGGCCTCGAAATTTGGCACAGTCAACCGTCAAGGGCCCTCGAATCAGGCCCCCAAGTTTCACAGGTCTAAATGCTTCCTGAGCCTATCAGCCCCTGGAAAAGTAACTGCTGCACGAGGCCTTCACAGGCATAGGCCCTCAAAGAGATCTATGTAAGACTGAGAGAGGTATGAAAAATAGCAAAAAAACATTTTATCACATGTCTCAGCCTAGCCCTCCTGGTATATCATCGAGGGGCCCGTGATGCAATATTGATTTTCATAGGTGTTTGGTGGACACATAACGTTTTAGCACCCATACAGCAACAGATAAATAATCTCCCATCCCATAAACACAGTCTGTGTGTGTGTGTCTCTGTCTCCAGGCTCAGGTGTATCTGGGTGTCGTGTTGTCTCAGGGTTCAGAGTGTGACGAGAAACAGTCCGTTCATTATTTCAGGATGGCGGCTGAGCGAGGGGTAATATATAATCTATATTAATGATGTGCTTTTGATGAACGCAGAGGTTAATCGTGTTTATCGTGTGTGTGTGTGAAGGACAGCGGTGCTCTGGTGTGTCTGGCTCAGTGTTATGAGAAGGGTTTCGGCGTGTCTCCGTGTGTCCAAACCGCCATCACACTGTATCAACAGGCAGCAGCCAGAGGAAACCAGCAGGCCAAAGACGTCCTGAGAGACAAACACAGCAGAGAGGGTGAGACACACTTACAGAGATAAAAACACATAATAAAAATAGCTGCGAGCATCAGACCAACTGCAAAAAATACATTTGGAGACTATTTTAACTCAATGGTTGAAAGCCCTTAAATACAAGCACTTGTAATGTGACATAATTGCTTATTTCTTTTGACCCATAGGTGGCGCTGACACCTAATTGATGTGGTGTTGTGTAACAATAAATATAAAGTGACACATTCCTCTCTCTCTCTCTCTCTAGTCCTGCGCTCGATCCGATCTGCTCCTTGCTTCTCTGTGATTGGTCAGCTGAATCTGAACTCCATCGCTCCTCAAGAGACCAGAGATGAGAAGCCCCGCCCACAGCAGCGATCTGACTGTCAATCACAGCCGCTTCCTCATTCCTGGAGTACAGGAAGTCTGAGTGCGCTGCCGTCCATCACGCTTCAGATGTTTAGTGCTGACAGCAGCCGCAAGGTTTGGACGCTAGGGGTGCGATAACGCCACAGATGCTTAATTACGAATTCATCTCTCTTCAGTTACTCTTTTTTTTTTTTTATTGGTCCGCTGGTCAAAATGAGTTGACAAATACAAAATAAAGCATACGCACAAGCATGTAGCTGTTAGAAACACACACGATGGAAACTACCTGAGCGAGGCTCCGATCTGACACATGAATGTTCTCTCGGATTATGATATTATAGTTTACCTATGAGATGTGATAGCTTTTGTTTCTGCCACTTTAAAATTGTTTTGGGCAGTGGGAATCTCTTTATAATGTGTTTGGTTTTGTATATATTTGTGTGTTTGGTTAGGAAGAGTTTCTGTGAAAACTGTAGAAGCTTGTTTCTGCCATGGAAAAAATATATAAAAAAGGTAATTGTGACTTTTTTTATCTCACAATTTTTAATTTTGAGATGTAAACTCTTGAGGAAAGTAGTCAGAATTGGGAGATATAAATTGCAAGATATAAATTCAGAATTTTGAGGAGAATAGAATTGCGAGATATAAACTTAGAATTTTGAGGAGAATAGAATTGTGAGATATAAATTCAGAATTTTGAGGAGAAAAGAATTGCGAGATATAAACTCAGAATTTTGAGGAGAATAGAATTGCGAGATATAAATTCAGAATTTTGAGGAAAATAGAATTGCGAGAGATAAACTTAGAATTTTGAGGAGAATAGAATTGCGAGATATAAATTCAGAATTTTGAAGAAAATAGAATTGCGAGATATAAATTCAGAATTTTGAGAATAGAATTGCGAGATATAAACTTAGAATTTTGAGGAGAATAGAATTGCGAGATATAAATTCAGAATTTTGAGGAGAATAGAATTGCGAGATATAAACTTAGAATTTTGAGGAGAATAGAATTGTGAGATATAAATTCAGAATTTTGAGGAGAAAAGAATTGCGAGATATAAACTCAGAATTTTGAGGAGAATAGAATTGCGAGATATAAATTCAGAATTTTGAGGAAAATAGAATTGCGAGAGATAAACTTAGAATTTTGAGGAGAATAGAATTGCGAGATATAAATTCAGAATTTTGAAGAAAATAGAATTGCGAGATATAAATTCAGAATTTTGAGAATAGAATTGCGAGATATAAACTTAGAATTTTGAGGAGAATAGAATTGCGAGATATAAATTCAGAATTTTGAGGAGAATAGAATTGCGAGATATAAACTTAGAATTTTGAGGAGAATAGAATTGCAAGATATAAATTCAGAATTCTGAGGAAAATAGAATTGTGAGATATAAACTTAGAATTTTGAGGAGAATAGAATTGCGAGATATAAATTCAGAATTTTGAGGAGAATAGAATTGCGAGATATAAATTCAGAATTTTGAGGAAAATAGAATTGCGAGATATAAACTTAGAATTTTGAGGAGAATAGTAAGAATTGTGAGATATAAATTGTAAGATATAAATTACGAGATAAATTCAGAATTTTGAGGAAAACAGAATTGCGAAATATAAATTGCAAGATAATTGAGATATAAACTCAGAAATTTTAAGAAAATAGAGTTTCAAGAAATAAATTATGAGATATAAACTTAGAATTTTGAGGAAAATAGTAAGAATTGCGATTTATAAATTGTAAGATATAAATTATGAGATAAATTCAGAATTTTGAGGAAAATAGAATTGTGAGTTAAATTACGAGATATAAACAGAATTTTGAGGAAAATAATCAGAATTGTGAGATGCAAACACTCAATTCTTTTCTATGTTTTTATTCCGTTCCAGAAACAAGCTTCCACAGAATACAGTGAAATTGTGACTGTGTTTTTACTGAGCATATAGAACGTGATGTGAAAGAATAAGCTTTTCTCTATATTTGTGTATAATCTGCTCTCAGACTGTCTTGTGAAGGTCACATGATGCTTTCATTCATTCTTGTTTTCTGTATTTTTCAGAAGAGTTGAACACATTGTTTACATGATTATACTAAAGCAGTAAGATCACATATTCATTCAGAAGCAGAATTACTAATTATCAAGAGAATAACACCATTAGCACCTGAATTTCACGTGCCAAAGGTTTAATTAACAGATGTGCCTTAATTGGACAGTACACAAATACTAAACCCGAACAAGCCAACAGTAATTTGTTACGAGTCCCAAATATCAGAATCTGATGTAGCACTTTGAGGTTTACTGAAAATAACTTCATCCTAAAGCACCTTCTTTAACTCTGAATAGAAATAAAGACTTCTTTTTTACCGTGTGTTTGTGTTTGACTGATATGCATCAACAAAAATGTACCATTTTGAAGTAATATAGTTATACATTTATGTAACAAGTGTTAAGAATCTCGATTTAATTTGTTCTTTAATAGATTTTTTGATGACACTGGTGGCTAACATCAGGTAAACCACAGTTTTACTGTAGTAACCATAGCTGTTTAATATTATTAATAATATAATATTTATATTAAATGCATTTGTGAGGGTTGTTGTTTTAGTGTTTAACTTCAGATGAGAATTTTCATTAAAAATGTTTTCAAAATATAATTCATTTTACACACTACTATGAATATTAAGTCACTCTCTAGGAAAGTTATGTCAGCACGACCTGATTAATATTCATACAGCAGCTTGCGCTCAGCGCTCCGATTGGCCGGTGCACGCGTACGCGGAGCGCATGCGCAGACAGGAGCACACAGTGTACGCGGTGCGGAGAGGTCTCGGATTGCGGGCGTCTGGGCTTTAAAAGCGGGCGTCACCTCGCGGCTCCGCATCAGCATCTTCAGGCGAGAGAGCAGCTGAAACAGTCGCGCGCTGCTGGTGCTGGTAAGTGACTGTCTCTGAACAGATGACGTCATGTTCACACACAAACGCGCGCGCTGAATCTTGATTATACCGATTGATGAAATAATGCATCTTCGCTGCAGTAACTTTATAGAATTGAGGATTGATTTGAGTTTGTCATGCACAGGATGCGCGTTCTGAGAGCGTGACTTGACACTTCTCACCATCATATGTCATGTAGGAATATGTGTGTGTGTGTGTGTGTGTGTGTGTGTGTGTATATATATATATAATAATCGTGTATGAGATGCATGGAGCATTTGTTGCAGACTGTGTGTTTGTGTAAGTTCAGATGTGCGTCATTAATTGCACCGAATGTTTTGGGCCGAACCGAACCGATCATGATCGCCTGACAAACAGCAACTTCTGTGCATGCACTACATGATGATGTCATGGCTGGATTTTAGTCAAACTTATAAAATATTCACTTTTATTTTCAAGCGGTCTTGTATTGTATGACATTTCGTTGCATTTCTAATTCTATGGCATATATGATGAATATAATCCTATATGCAACACTGTATTATCTTGCATTTGTGCTGTTATGTTCTATTACATTTTATTGCATCGAGGATTTTATTGCATAATCAGAATTAGCAGTTACTAGTGGCTCTTACTATTTAATGCAATACTGTACCATACTATACTGTAGTGAAGTTATTGAGTTATGATTGCTGTAATATCCAATTTCAATTTTTATTGCATATAAGATTATAACCAGAGTTAGAATATGCATCATTGCTATACTGTGCAAAAGTTTTGGAAAGTCATGCATTTTTGATACAATATCCTATTTTAAATTGTATTGCATATATGATTATAATTAAAGTGTTTGTAAATTATATTCCAAGAGTATTTTTATATATTATGCAATACTAGACTGTACTAGTAGTTTTTTTTAAAACATTTTTACTGTTTCCAATTTTATTGCATATATGATTATAATCCTACATGCAATAAAATTCAATGCTGCATTATACTAGTAGAGTCTTGCATTTTTGCTGTAATATCCGATTTAAAATTTTATTGCACATAGGAATATAATAAGAGTTAGCATAAATTATTTTACTAGTGCCTTTTACTGGAGTTATTGAGGTTTTTTTTTTTTGCTTGTTTGCTGTTATATCGGTATATGTTACAGTATATAGAGACTTTACTAGTGTAGTACAGTATTGCATAATATATTAAAAGTTACTGAGTCTTGCACTTTTTGCTGTTATATCCGATTTCAATTTTTATCACGTATATGATTATAATTAAAGTGTTTTTAGTAATTTTTTACCAAGAGTATTTGGCTACATCATGCAATACTCCACAGTTATTGAGGTTTGTATTTTTGCTGTTATATTTTATTTTAGATTTTATTGCACATACAAACATAAACTATTGGTATTTTACAGAGCTGTCTCTGCGAGATGTGTAAAAGTGAAATAATTTAATCCTTGTCAATTTAATATCCTGTTGTCTTCTTGAATAACTTTATTTTTAAGTATATATGAGTTATTAATTCAGACAATAACAAAAAATAACATTCTGAATGCTGTATCACTGATGTGATCAGTCAAAACAACAGCTTTTGGCTGATGCACCGAAAACAGTCACGCATGTGGAGACTGACACGCATTGTGTGTGTGTTGTGTGCGGGCTGTTGTGCTGAATATTGCTGTATAATCACACTGATCTCCTGTAAAAATCTGCAGCAAACACATTTTCCACGCCAGTCCATCAGAACCTGTGTTTGTGTGTATATGTGTGTGTTTGTGTGTATATGTGTGTGTTTGTTGGCGTTTAACTTGAGACGCTGTGCTGACTGTGCAGTTCATGTAAAGGTGATCGGGTCTAAGAGTCACAAACACACAATGAAACATGAAACATAGAAACTGAGGAAATGTACAGCAATCGCTCAGCTAAAACATGCTAGCAGTGTGGTAAAAAATGCTAACAACATGCTAATTCATGTTAGCACCATCATAAAAAATGCTAAAACATGCTAGCAGTGTGGTAAAACATGCTAACGACATGCTATTCGTGTTAACAATATGCTAAAACATGATAAATCATGTTAACAGTGTTAAATCTTGCTAGCAATGTGTTAAAACATGATAGCAAAATGCTACATAATGCTAACTGTGTGATCAAACATGCTAGCAAAATGCTGTTCATGTTAACAATATGTTAAAACATGATCATTCATGCTAACAGTGCTAAATCTTGCTAGCAATGTGTTAAAACATGCTAGCAACATGTTAATTTATGTTAGCAATGTGATAAAACATGTTAGAAACATGCTAATTCATGTTAGCAATGTGGTAAAATGTTAGCACCATCTTAAAACATACTAAAACATGCTAGCAGTGTGATAAAACATGCTAGGAATGTGGTAAAACATTTGAGCAAACATGCTATTCATGTTAACAATGTAAAAACATGATAATTCATGATAACTGTGCTAAATCTTGTTAGCAATGTGTTAAAACATGTTAGCAACATGCTAATTAATGCTAGCAATGTGATAAAACATGCTAGAAACATGCTAATTCATGCTAGCAAAGTGTTAAATCGTTACCAATGTGTTAAAACGTTATCAAGTAACATGCTATTTGTGTAAGCAATGTGTGTTAAAACATGCTAATTAATGCTAACAAAATGTTAAAACATGTTAACAACATGGTAATTCACGTTAGCAATGTGATAAATGTGCTAGCAAAATGCTAATTCATGATAACATGTTAGAACATGTTAGCAACATGTTAATTCATGCCAGCAACCTGTTAAAACATGTTAGCAAAACATTCTAATTCATGCTAGCAATGTGTTAAAATGTTAATTTATGCTAGCAATGTCTTTCTTATTCTGCTTCAGGAATTAATGAAGCGAATTAACTAACGTTTTCTCTGTTCACAGCTGATTTATCACTTGCAATGATGTCACTGCAGAAACCTCCCCTCAGGCGTAGCGCATCAACTATAGAATCGACCAATCACAGCAGCCCGTTGTTGACTCCGCCCACCTCCCTTAATTTACGTTCCTCCCACAACCAGCAGCTGAGCTGCGACACCATAAAAGAAGGCGTGGTCACGGATTCCAAGGAAACGCAAGGCTCTTCAAAGAGTCGTCAAAAATATGCGCTGACGAATATTCAGAACGCAATGGGTTTGAGCCAAAACCCCGCCCCTTTGAGCCAAAGCCACGCCCCTGTGCACAGTAAACCCGCCCCCACCAAATCTGCCTCTTCTTCATCTCTCTACTGCTCCTCGCTTTCCTTTTCCACCTCCAATCCCAAACTGGCCAAAAACGGCACCAACCTGCAGCTGAAAGAGGAGCAGCTGGACCTCAACAAGAACGACAAGAACCTCCTGAGCAGGAGCAGCTGGGATTGGCTGGAGGGGAAGGACAACCAGAAGAACCCTACAATCAGAAGGAGGACCAAGAGCTTTCTAGAATACCATCGAGAGGAGGAGGCGTCCAGCAGCCCCAACAAAGACACGCAGGCCGAGGAGAAACACCTCCTGCCTAAGCTGGAGGCGCAAACGTGGGCCAAAGAGAACCATGTGGAGGCGCATCTCACCCTCCCCCAGAACCACCTGCTCCTGCTGGCCAGCGAGGAGGAGGAGGAGGAGGAGGAGAGTCCAGAGCGGCCGGATGTTTACGAACACGTGCTTCGGCCGAACAACGAGCGCGTGAGCCGCGTCAGAGACGGGACGGCAGAAACCGACGCTTCTCCGGGCAGAAAGGCCAAAATGAGTCCGGCAAAGCTACGTCTGGATCTGAGACGAGACGAGGCCGAGGAGTCGCCCGAACGCCTGGTGCGACCCGAAAAACAGGTGGAGGACGAGGAGGAGGAAGATTCCAGCTGGACGACACTGTCTCAGGAGAGTCCATCTGTGGACACACCTCAGGAGACAGGTGACCTCCGTTTATTAAACTAGAGAGTGTCTCATACTCACCCTCGCTGCATTATTTGATCAAAAATACAGTAAAAAATTGACAACATACTGATCAACTATTTAAGCTTCTTCTTCTTCTTCTTTTGAGACTAAATGTTAAACAGTGTCTCCCATAAAGCTTTCAAGCTACAGCTACCAAACTCAGCTCAGACCTTCAGACTCTTCTGACTGTGCTATATCTTTTCTAACTGATCTGACTTGCGATTTTCGTTAAACATATGATCAAAACTACGGAAAGTCCCATAAACTTTCATTTTGATTCAGTCAAAACTTTTGTGCAATAAGACTTATAGAGTATTTAAGCTGTATATCGCTAGCAAAGCTAGATGTCTATCCTACATGCTAATTCATGCTAGCAATGACGTAAAACATGATAGCAGCATGTTAATTTATGCTAGCAACATGTTAAATCATGTTAGCAACATGGTAATTCATGCAAGCAATGTGATAAAACATGTTAACAATATAGTAAACATCTTAGCATCATGTTAAATTATGCTAGCAATGTGATAAAACATGTTAACAACATGCTATTCATGTTAACAATATGTTATAACATGATAATTGATGCTAACAATGTTAAATCTTGCTAGCAATGTGTTTAAACTTGCAAGCAGCATCCTAATTTATGTTAACAATATGGTATTACATGAAAATTCATGCTAGCCATGTTTAATCTAGCAATGTGCTAAAACATGCTAATTAATGTTAACAATGTGATAAAACATGCTATCAACATGCTAATTCATGTTAATAATGTGTTAAAATGTTAGCAACAGGCTAATTCATGCTAGCAATGTGATAAAACATGTTAGCAACATGTTGATTCATGCTAGCAATGTTAAAACATGCTAACAACATGCTATTCATGTTAGCAAAATATGTTATAACACGATAATTCTTGATAGCTGCAGTAAATCATGTTACCAATGTGCTAAAACATGCTAGTAACATGTTAACTTATGCTAGCAATGTGATAACACGTCAGCAACATGCTATTTATGTTAGCAATATGTTATGACATGATAATTAATGCTAACAGCGTTAAATCATTTTAGCTGTGTTAAAACGTGCTAGCAAAACATGCTAATTAATGTTAGCAATGTGATAAAACATGCTATCAACATGATAATTAATGTTAACAATGTGTTAAAATGCTAGCAACATGCTAATTCATGTTAGCAATATGTTAAATCATACTAGCAATGTGATAAAACATGATAACAACATGCTAATTCGTGGTAGCAATGTGGTAAAAAAATTCCATCAACATGCTTTTTATGTTAGCAATATGTTATAACATGATAATTCATGCTAACAGCGTTAAATCATTTTAGCTGTGTTAAAACATGCTAGCAAAATGCTAATTTATGCTAGCAATGTGATATAACATGGTATCAACGTGATAATTCATGTTAACAATGTGTTAAAATGCTAGCAACATGCTAATTCATGTTAGCAAAGTGTTAAATCATGTTTGCAATGTGATAAAACATGTTAAGCAATGTTTTTCTTTCTTTCTCTCTACTTCACTAAATTTAAAGCTTGTAAAACTGTCAGACGTTCATACGGCTTTGCCAAGCCAACATCACAGTTTGTGCCAATGAACTTTACTTTGAAGTTATCATTTAAAATAGCTGTTTTCTCTGTGAATATATTGCAAATGTATGGTGTTGCAGGTGTTTGGGAAGAGCCTCCTCAGCTGCAGGACGTGCCGCAGGAGTATTTCTGGCAAGATCAGCCTGTAGTCTGTGACGCCCACGCTGACCTGGAGGCGGAGCCAAGAGTGAAGGGGGCGTGTCTGCCTGTGCCCTGCACTAAAGCACAGACTGAGGTAGAAACATTTACATTTATTCACTTTTATCCAAAGTGACTTACAAATGAGGAATACAGCACGCGATTCAACATAAAGAGTCAATAAACACCAGAAGAGCAGGTGATATGAAGTATGAGTCATCGTTTTGAATAATGCAATCTAGAACAGGAAGCATTAAGGAATGATTGTGGCGATCTTCAGCTCTTACCACAGTTTTCCTGCAGATGGTGATGTGTGTGTGTGTGTGTGTGTGTGTAGCGGCCCAGCAGTATAGTGTCGGACAGCTCTGTGGAGCCCGTTCCTTCATCAGCAGCCTCGTCACCCTCCTCTTCCTCACTGTGCTACGAGGCGATGGGACGCGCGGCCAGTTTCCTCAACAACAACTACCTGGTAAACATGTGAAAATAAACTAAAATAAAATAAGTTGGAAATACCTTTGCAGAGATACAGATGAATGTGTAAATATCTGCTGCACGCTTTCCTCTCAATAACAAAATAAACACAACAAAAATGAGAAAACAGTAGTTCAGTGAAGGCGGAGCCTCAGAGCCACACCCACATATTGCATCATCACCACAGACCAATGATAGTCCATAGGTGTTTACCAGCTGGAGCTCTGAGCCAGTTTGATCAGTTGCTCCTAATAACTGGAGCAGGAAGACAAGCAAATGTTTTCTGAAATTTGAGACTTTCAGTTTTTCTTATTAGCCGTGAACAAATGTTCTCTACAGGACCTGACGGAGACACGCGACTCCCGAGAGAGAGAGAAGCGGCGGGAGCGAGAGCGACAGGAGGAGCGCGAGAGAGAGCGACAGATGAACCGAGCGAGTTTAGGAGCTCACGGCGGCCCTTACAGCTTCATCAACCACAGGTGAAGCTCCTCAGCTGTAAACACACATTTGAATATTGATCACACAGCTCACATGATCACATGATGATCTTTACCCTCTCCAGAGCTAAAGTCCCAGCAGCCCCTGCAGACACCATCATACCCATCAATGACCTCGAGACGCAGGTAATTTCACAAGTTATTATCACTCAGAAGATCTGAGATCTAAGATTTTTTCTTATTGTAAATAATTACCAAATATTCACACAACTTAAGAAGAATGACCACTAAAATATCAGCATTAAACAATGACGAGGGATGACACAAAATCACACTGTAAAATAAAATAAATAATGATAATAATAATAACAACAAGGGATGACATAAAATAACATATATACCACAAATAAAAATAAAATAAAAAACAATATAAAATAAATAAATAATAATAATAATAATGATGAGGGATGACATGAAATCTCACAGACATCACAAATTAAATAATAATAATAATAATAATGGTCATAATAATAACAACAATGAGGGATGACATAAAATAACATAGACACCACAAATAAAAATAAAATAAAAAAACAATATTAAATAAATAAATAAATAAATAAATAATTCTATAATTTTGCAATATAAAATAAATAAATAAATAAATAAATATAATGATGATGGTTGACAAAATAATGTAGAATCAAAAATAAAAATAAAATAAATAATTATAATAATAATAACAAAGGATGACAAAATAGTATAGACACTACAAATTAAAATAAAATAAAATAAAATATAAAATATATAAAAACAATATTAAATTAATAATAATAATGACTAGGGGTGATATAAATCACACAGACATCACAAATAAAAAATAATGATAATAATAATAATAAAAAAATAACAACGAGGATTGACATAAAATAACATTGACACCACAAATAAAAATAAAACAATATAAAATAAATAATAATGATGAGGGATGACACAAAATCACATCAAAAATAAAAAATATTAAATTGATAATAATAATAATAATAATAATATATAGACTTGGTAATGTTAGTTAGAAGTTGGGATGTTTTAATGGCTTTTTCAACACATCAACACATTTATCTCAGAACAAAGTAGGGAAAAATCAGGTTTAGAAGTTGTGACTCTGGATTTATGGATATGAAATTTGCCCAACAAGCACAACATTTCCACAGCACTGTCCAGGAGTTAATATTACATAACAGAAACAGGACAAGTTCTTCTATGATTTCATTTAAATCATTAAAAGAGGTAAAAAAAAAAAAAAAAAAAAAAAAAAAATAGGTAATACCTGAATAGGTATTTGAAAAAAATAGATGAGGTATTTTCCTTTTCAGAACCATGAAAAGAACAGTTTGGATGAATTTCCTAGAAAACATTGCAAGAGTAAATATTATGAAGGAACTATAACTGAGAGCAAAAGATTATATTCTGACCAGATATTAGGGAAGGATATTAAAGGATAAATCTATTGCCATAAACCCACAGCTTTCAGCGTAACACTGATCGAAGGAGCTCATTTCAGTGACATTTAACAACAGTGACATCGTGTGGCGCTGCCTGGAACTACAGCTGCAGCTTGATGCATTGTGGGAACAGAAGAATGACATCATCTTCTAATATACAAGATTGTGTGTGCAACAGGTTTATCAGATCATGTGGATCATTTAGAGACAGATCAGTAGATTTATGGGGTTAATAAAGGAGTTTTGTTACTTCTATCATTCTGGTTTGAGATTTGATTGGATCATCTGCTGTTCCAGGTGTTTTGGGTCCAGTATCTGGGCTGGTTGGAGGTGCGGGACACAGATATGATGTCTGGGAAGAGCGGCGCGGCGGTCAGCGACTGTATCCAGCAGCTGCAGCAGCGCAGAGAGACGGACAGCGGCCGGATGAGGGTGAGACGGGCTTCTCTCTGAACTCCTTCATCTGATCTCAGTAATAAACTCACACGTCTCTCGTTCTCACGCTCAGAGACAGACGATGCTGCTGGTCCTGCAGGACGTCACTCTCTCCCTCATCGACCCCACTGACCACACCCTCCTGCACTCTCAGCCAATCAGCTGCATCCGCGTGTGGGGAGTGGGGCGGGGCCTCAGCAGGTTAGACTCAGTTTCCCTGAAGCCTTTGTTACGCTAGTATATGCTTGTTTAGAGGTGATTCAGCTTCTTCCACAGATGGTGTTCTAACTTTAAATACACACTAAGTGTGCATGACACGTTTTAGAACATTGAAGGAGGTTTAATCGATCGCATTTTAATTTTTTTATTACTGACACACTCTTTCTGTCTGTGTTTGAAATGGACTGCTAATGTACTGCACACTACACAGAATATACAACGCATGCAACAGTAGTATGTGACACTGTCACATGACCTTGTTATGTTGCATATTTAATTCAGTGAATGGTATCACACACAAAAAATCCTTATTTTATTATCCAGTTTGTGTCAAATAATGTTCAGAATTGTATACTAACATATGCAGTATGTTACTGTCTGTGCAGTTTAAAGTATGCTGTGCACAATTTGGGAATTTTCTGTATTTGTGAAATGCAGAATATATATAGTATGAATCCAGAGCAGGGTTATCATTATCTCCTAAACTACAACCAAAGAAAACATTTTCATTACCTGAAATAAAATATAATATTAAAAAAACTTAAACTTATTTGATTTCAGCTAGTTTCTCATTTTCATTGAAAGTTGAAGTACTAAACTTAATAAACTAAATAAACTAATTAATAAACTAAAATGAATAAATGCTATATAGAAATAAAAATGACGAAAACACAACTAAAACAAAATAAAAGTTGAGTGCAGTGCATTGTGGGATACAAAATGGCATTTGTTCTGGTGGTTTACTGCACATTTTAGCAAATGTAGTAGGTTATTTGGGTGTTTGGTGAAAAATGCAAAAAAACGAAACACTTATTCATGAGCTCCATAAACGCCACTTTTGGGATCAACAGTCTGCTGACATTTTTGCATTTTTTTCCATTTATTTTGTTTATATTTTCTGTCTGTGCACCTGATTTTTGTTACTTTTTGGGATTTGCATGCTTTATATAATTGTTTGACATTTGGGTGTTTCATAAAGACGGTTTGAATGTGCGCAGTATGCATGCTGCAGAATAACAGTCAAGTCGAGTGCAGTGCATTGTGGGATACAGTATGCGTCTGGTCTGGTTTGTTTCCTGCATATTTTATCAAAGGTAGCAGGTCTATTGGGTATTTTAAGTGAAAAAAAGCAAAAACAAACTATACAAAACAACATGTTTTCCCAAAATTCACGAGCTCCATAAATGCCACTTTTTGGGAACTATATGCTGACATTTTTGCAATTTTCTATGGTTTATATTTTTGACAGCGGCTCTTTGCACTAAGTGTAAATAGTGATTATATGCTATTTGCATCTCAGTCTATTGTAGTATATTATAAAACAGAATACAGTAATAACAACATATTCAGTGCATATGATTATATTTATTATATCATTAATTGTGACAGTCCTTAATTCCCTAACTGATAAACACTGTATTTTTTTGATCATTTTCTAAATTCTTATTGAAAATAAACTCCTCTCCGAGCTGATATGTGATGGGAAAAGGGAGAAAATGAGTTCAGTAAAGGTGAATTACTCTCAACATCACTGCTGCTGTTATCAGACAGGTTTCTTTTGCCATTTTGTCTGCTGAATCTGGGCGGAGTCAGTGTAAACAGCCTCTGCGCTTGGTGTAAATATTTTTTGGTTGTGCACCTGATTTCTGTTATTATTTTGGATGTGCATGCTTTATACGATTGTTTGGCATTGAGGTATTTCATGCATAAAGACAGTTTGTATGTGCGCAGTGTGCATACTGCAGAAATAATAGTCGAGTGCAGTGCATTGTGGGATACAGTATGCGTCTACTCCAGTGGTTTACTGCACATTTGAGCCTTTTCATGCATAAAGACTTTGTGCCCAGTACATACTGTGGGAATGATAGTATGAGTAGTATGCTGTGCAGTAGTGTGTTATTCTCTGTGATGAATGTACCAGCGCATCTATCGCTCTCTCTCTCTCTCTCTGTCTTATTTCTCTCTTCTCTCCGTCCCCTGAGGGAGATGAAAGCTTTAGTGCCCGTGTCTCAGTGGTAATGGCACAGACGTGTTGGAGAGTGATGGCATCGCTGCAGAGACATTACAGCGCTCGCTCTCTGCCGCGTGACAGATGCACGTCTCGTTTCACGCGTTTCATAGACGGAGGTTCCTCTGGTCTGACTCGATGAACCATAAACCACACCGATTCTCACATATGAATCTCTCATAATGACAGTGAGAGAATCCTGTGACGTCGTCTAGACGCTATTAATGTGAATATGTGCAAACTGATATTTATTTCTGAATTTTTCAGTATTATATGATGTGTTGGTGTGAGATCAGGTCAGCTGAAGCTTCACCAAAGAAATGTATAAAGTCAATGAAACCCATTTTTATGATTTTTTAATGTCATTTAATGTATGTTATAGAGCACAAACTACACTAATACCAAAATATAATCATGCATACTTAAACCAGTCAACACACTTTACTCCCAGTAGACAGGGGCGTAGCACCAAATTTTGGGCCCTGGGTACAAACCATCTTGCTGGGCCCCCCGTACCAAATACCATAGTGATACCAATGGGTGGGGTATTGCATTTTTATCATAAAAACACTTAAAGGTGCCCAAGAATGCTTTTTCACAAGATGTAATATAAGTCTAAGGTGTCTCCTGAATGTGTCTGTGAAGTTTCAGCTCAAAATATCCCATAGATTTTTTTAAATTAATTTTTTAACTGCCTATTTTGGGGCATCCTTAACAATGCACTGATTTACACTCGGCGCCACCCGCTTACATCGCGCGCTCCCTGCCACACGAGCTCTCCACTATATTACAGCACATTTACAAAGTTCACACAGCTAATATAACCCTCAAATGGATCTTTACAAGATGTTCGTCATGCATGCTGTGTGCATACATCGAATCATGTGAGTATTGTATTTATTTTGATGTTTACATTTGATTCTCTATGAGTTTGAGGCTATGCTTTGTGGCTAACGGCTAATGCTACACTGTTGGAGAGATTTATAAAGAATGAAGTTGTGTTCATGAATTATACAGACTGCAAGTGTTTAATAATGAAAATAGCGACGGCTCTTGTCTCCATGAATACGGTAATAAATGATGGTAACTTTAACCACATTTAACAGTACATTAGCAACATGCTAACGAAACATTTAGAAACACAATTTACAAATATCACTAAAAACATCATGTTATCATGGATCATGTCAGTTATTATTGCTCCATCTGCCATTTTTCGCTGTTGTTCTTGCTTGCTTACCTTGTCTGTGCACAGATCCAGACGTTAATACTGACTTTCCTTGTCTAATGCTTGAACATGGGCTGGCATATGCAAATATTGGGGGTGTACATATTAATGATCCAGACTGTTACGTAACAGTCGGTGTTATGTTGAGATCTGCGTGTTTTCCAGAAGTCTTTTAAACAAATGAGATTTATATAAGAAAGAGGAAGCAATGGGGTTTGAAACTCACTGTATGTCTTTTCCATGTACTGAACTCTTGTTATTCAACTATGCCAAGATAAATTCAATTTTTGATTCTAGGGCACCTTTAAAATGTAAACAAAATAAGCCACACTCTGATTAATATATTTTTGTCTGAAACTGAAATATATGGCTTCAAATGGTTGCTAAAATATCCTTTATTGTCACAATACCTTTTTTAAAGTGTAGGCTAAGTACAAGTTAATTGCTGATTATTTGTCTGTTTAAAATAAATGCAGACTATAGAATCACAGGGTACACTAACCGCCGAACTAGACATTCAGTCTTTGAATTACGTTTTAAAATAAGTCATTTTCAATCATTAAGATGTGCATTAAACTGAGAAGAACAATCCTGTACTTAATGTAAGAGCGTGCGCGATCTAATTTGCATAACAATGCTGTAAAATAGGCGCTAACGATCTGTGTTTTCGCGGGTGTTAGATTTAGACAATTGAGGGAAATATACAGTGTTTTTCATGTAAACTTCTGACTCGGAGAACTGCAGCAGAAGAGGAGACAAGCTGCACAGCTGCCTGGAGTGGCTGTGTGTTGAGCTCCCAGCTCCGCCTCCGTCTGCTTCTCACTCCGTTATTTACACAGAAATAGTGTTTGCTCGCTATGTAGGGTGTGATACTATAAAGTATTGGTATCTTATTCAAATAGAGTACGAACATAAATGTATGCTATTCTACCTGGAGTAGATATTTATGTTAAAACAATGTCAATGCTCGATGATGCATTTGGAGCTCACCTTTCTTTTCAAAAAACTGAGTGAGCGACTGCTTGCCCTCATTTGCCTTTCTCTCTTTAATCTTCTTTTCTTTTCGTTTTTGAGCCCCTGATTTTCCTTAAGGAAAGACATGACTCTTCCCCTGTCTTCCTAGTTCATATCAAGGCTAACTCCAGCTACTGTCTCATTAACTGATTCACCGCAGGTCCGCAGCAGAAGCACCTAACCTGCGGGTCGTACCATTTACATTGATTCGAGAGGGGTGGTGGGGCCCTGCACAGCATGAAAATGACTTTTTTTATACCAAACCAGTGCCTAACTACAAGTTTAGTTTTGCACAGGAACTTTCCTATTTGTACATAAATGCTATACAAATGTTAGTGTATGTATATGCATGTATAGAAAACTGACTTCTAAGGGGGCCCCCCCTGCCTCGGGCCCTGGGTACTCGGTACCCTTTACCCCCCCAGTCCGACGCCCCTGCCAGTAGATCACACTGATTTAGTGCACTAACTCTGGATATAGCTTCTAGCACAAACTATGTACACTACAGCATTTAACCTCACAAGAAACATCTTCAGTTATGATTATAAACAAAATATCTCAATGTTTTGCCAGTTTCATTAAGTTTGATGGTGTAATTTCACATTTAAGCTGCAGTACCAGCTGGAGCCAGCAGATGGTGCCTCAGACCGTATCTTCATACGGTGAACTGACATCAACATGTTTATAGAAACATATTAATTGTGTCCCAAATGATGCACTATACACTGTGTACTATGCACTATGTACTCAGCCGTGTAGTGTATGAATTTAATAAGGTTATTTTGTCGTCAGTCTGATGCCCCGCCCCCTCCGCTACATAATTAAAGCTGTGACAGTTTAAGTGTCCAACATCAGTTAATTAAGTGCATCATCCTCATATTTAAAGAGCGCTTCTTCTCTTTGGTGTTTTCAGTGTGAACGCACGACTCTATTTCTATCACACAATGATATAATAGTGCAGGAATTGGGTCTCATCTAGAGATTCACTCACTTTAATGACGTTTGCTGTTGTTGTTTTTGCTCTCATTGTTTATTTCAGAGAGAAACGGCAGTGATTAAATCAAAAACAAAATAATGAAACGGAAATTCAGTGCTCATTTTTTCCTCATTATTCCTCAGTTTTTTCATCTAAGTGTCTACTAAATTAATAAATGTAAATGTAAAATTACCTGAAAGCTGTAAGAGCATTTCTTTATTATTATATTTGAAAAAATGTAGAAACCGAGAGATACAGACTGATAGAACGGGTAGAGAGACTGTAAAACTGGTTAAGAAAGGAAGAGAGAGAAAGATTGTTTCTTTCCTACTGCTTTTAAACAATGTGCGCGCGCACACACACACACACACACACACACACACACACACACACACACACACACACACACACACACACACACACACACTCACTCACTCACACACTCTCTCTCTCTCACACACACACACACACACACACACACACACACACACACACAGTGTTTCTATTCTATACAATATGAATGAGTGTTTGGATGATGAAGTCATTGCGCTATATTTGGAGCACTCAGCATTTTCAGCATTTGTGTGTCTGTGAACACGTGGGTTTGTAGCGATGAAGTCACAGGTCTATATATGGAGCACACAGTGTGTGTGTGTGTGTGTGTGTGTGTGTGTGTGTGATTGGTCGACTCCTCCCTCTTTTTGTGGCATCGTTGTTTCATGCTGATAGTGAAACACTCTCTTATTTCACCCAATAAACTCTGACGTGTTTCATTCTGTTCAACTCTGAAATTAATTTTTTCAGATTTTTTTATATTTCAATTTTTTTCTTCTTTTATTTGTTCTAATTGAGCACAGTGAGGCTATCTGCAATTCCTCTTTATTTTGCTGTTTTCTTTCTGTTCTCTCTCTTCCACTTTCTGCTTGTCTCTTGAATTGGCCAGCATCTCTTCTTCAGCAGTGAGAGAGAGAGAGAGAGAGAGAGAGAGAGAGAGAGGGCGAGTGCAGGGTCTTTCGGTGGGTTTGGCTCTCAGAGCGCCGCGTCTGTTTGCCGAGGGAGGGACAGATCAGAGAGACGAGCGGGACGAGAGACGGAGGGATCAGAGCGGGTCGGCCGGTGTGATTGTGTGTTTGTGCTGGATGCTGGTCGCCGTGGCGATGGGAGAAATGAGCCAGAGTGGAGCTGGATGCTGATGAGTGACATCAGTGTGAGTAACACACACACACACACACACACACACACACACACACACACACACACACACATACTCACTCTCACTGCTGCATCGCACTGCTGCTGTTTCCATGCATGCGTGTGTGTGTGTGTGTGTGTGTGTGTGTGTGTGTGTGTGTTTAGTTTTACTTTGGGCACAATTGTCAGCTTTATTAAGTCTTTTTGTGTTTGTGTTAATCTGTTGGCATTATAGTTAGTTTTATATCAAAGTAAGTCTATTGTGTGTGTGTGCTCGTTTGGACTAGATGAATGTGTGTGTGTTTGTGCTATTACTGATTTTTTGCACAGCGTATCAAAGTACACACAAATTGCATGTAAAATTATGCAAATAAAGGAGAAATGTAAAGAAAAAAACACACACACAGTGACTCTCTCAGTGTGTGTGTGTGTGTGTGTGAATGTTTTATGACTTTTGCTGTTCTGCAAATGTGAGCACAATACATTCAGACTGAGTCTCGGAGGGTCTGTATGGAGGCGATAGATATTAATGATGTGCTGAAACAATCACAATCTTATGGGGAAAGGACAGAAAGAGGCAGTGATTGATTGCGTGTGTGTGTGTGTGTGTGTGTGTGTGTGTGTGTGTGTGTGTGTGTGTGTGTGTGTGTGTGTGTTCGATGATAGAAAAACCAGACAAACCAATATTGAATAGAAGCTCCTAAAACACTGCTTCATAAAAGACTAGATGTCTCATTTTACTTGTTAAATGACTTTAGTAAAACACCTCAGTAGATTTGTACAGTTATTGATGAGCAGTGTTCGCCTGTGCAAAACTCTCCATCACAACAGAGTGGTGTGTCTATGTGGTTACTATTGTGTTTTGGCAACCTGATCTCACAGGAAAATGTAACTTTGTTATGATGTGGTGATTTTGGATGAATTCATACAATGTGAATTGTACAAAAATGCACAATTATTAGAAAAAGCATGAAGGTCCACCACTGAACATCCCCATCACTGGGGCGTAGTCCAACAGCCCTTGTTGCTAAGGTGTTGTGGGTGGTTGCTAGGGTGTTTTGGGTAATTGCTAGGGTGTTCCTAGGGTGACCTTTGTGGTTGTTTGGGTGTTGTGGGTGGTTGCTAGGTTGATGCTAGGATGTTGTTGGTGATTTGTATGGTGTTCTGGGTTGTTTGTTATTGTTAGGGTATTTTGAATGGTTTGGGTGGTTGTTGGGGTATTCTGGGTGGTTGCTAATGTGTTGCTAGGGGTTCAGTGTGGTTGGTAGGGTGTTTTGGGTTTTTGCTAGGGTGTACTGACTGTTTGCTAAGGTGCTGCTAGGGTGTTGTGTGTGATTCGTAGGGTGTTATGGTTGGTTGCTAGGGTGTTTTGTGTGATTTCTAGGGTATTGTTTGTGGTTGCTAGGGTGTTGTGGGTGGTTGCTAAGGTGTTCCTAGGGTGACCTTTGTGGTTGTTTGGGTGTTGTGGGTGGTTGCTAGGATGTTGGTGGCGATTTGGTGATTTGTATGGTTTTTAGAGTGTTGTTTGTTATTGTTAGGGTGTTTTGAATGGTTTGGGTGGTATTCTGGGTGGTTGCTAAGGTGTTGCTAGGGGTTCAGTGTGGTTGTTAGAGTGTTGTGGGTAGTTTGGATCGTTGCTAAGGTGTTCTGTGTGATTCTTAGGGTGTTATGGTGGTTGCTAGGGTGTTCTGTGTAGTTCTTAGGGTTTTGTACACTGTAAAAAAAAATCCCGTTGTTTCTACGGAAAAATACCGGCAGCTGTGGTTACCAGAACAATACTGTAAAAATGACATCAAACCGTAAACATACTTACGGAGTTACATGTGAATTTTACATTTTAAATCTGTTAAATTTACGGTAAAATAATGTATTTCATTAACTGATATAATGTTAATTTACTAACCTAATGAAGTACTAATATCTGTTTTGTACCTTTATAATACACTGACAGTCACCAAACACAGTGGTGATGAGAGTCACACGATGAATCAAAGTTCATCACAAGCAGCTTTTCCACAAGCTGAGAAGCACAATACTAATATATAGAAGGTGCACACAGTGTCATTCACACACACACTAAACACCATCATGGTAACATGCATGAAATTTTAAAAATGCAATAAACATTAATTTAACAACATTAGATGTAACATAAAACCCTAATGTACATAACTAATTAGAAAAAAATGAGAAAAACTAAGAAGAAACAGAGTTATTTCAACGAAAATATATCAAATGTGAAGTATCACGCAGGGAATTGTGGGAATGTCAATATACGGTTTTTCACTGTAAATTTTACAATGAATTGTTATTTTTCACTTCCAAAAACTGTGAATTTAACGGTATTTTACCGTAAAATTACATTAAATGTACCATTAGATCTATTACAGTTATTCACCGTATATAGTACGGAAACTTTCTGTAAACCAATCAACAGTTTTTCACCGCAGCATTTTTACAGTCTTTTACTGTTAAAATCACGGTCATTTTTTACAGTGTAGGTGGTTTGGGTGGTTGATAGGGTGTTCTGTGTGATTTATAGGGTGTTGTTTGTGGTTGCTAGGGTGTTATTGGTGGTTGCTAAGGTGTTGCTAGGGTGGTCTTTGTGGTTGTTTGGGTGTTCTGGGTGGTTTTTAGGATGTTGTTTGTCATTGTTAGGGTGTTGTGAATGGTTTGGGTGTTCTGGGTAGTTGCTAAGGTGTTGCTAGGGGTTCTGTGTGGTTCTTAAGGTTTTCTGGGTGGTTGCTAAGGTGTTGCTAGGGGTTCTTTGTGGTTGTTAGGGTGTTGTGGGTGGTTGCTAGGGTGTCGCAGGGGTTCTTTGTGGTTGTTAGGGTGTTGTGGGTGGTTGCTAGGGTGTTGCAGGGGTTCTTTGTGGTTGTTAGGGTGTTGTGGGTGGTTGCTAGGGTGTTGCAAGGGTTCTTTGTGGATGTTAGGGTGTTGTGGATGGTTTGGGTGGTTGCTAAGATGTTCCGGGTTGTTGCTAAGGTGTTGCTAGGGTGTTCTGTGTGGTTACTAGGTGTTTTGTTTAGAGTTCAGTAGTCCTGCACCTTCATGTCTCAGTGATCTTCTGGTCAGATGTGGCTCAGTTCCTCCTTCAGTGTGTGTCTGTGGGATATTTTCACCTCTTTTTTGGAGAAAATGAAGCGTCTGTTGTAAAGTAGCGGCACACTCTACTCAACAACAACACGTGATCTGAGGAATCATTCATGACTGTAAACATGTCTACCAAGCTGTCTGTCTGAGCTAATGTTAATGAGTATTAGTATTTAGTTAGACAGTGTGAGTTGAAAGTATAATGTGATTCCTCCTCATCATCATCATCCTCACAGTTTCACCTCACAGTCACTTTTGAAAAGTGCTTTTCTCCGTAAGCATGTGTCGGGAAACTTTAATTTCTATGTGTGAGCAGACAGACAGAATGGGTTCATCGCTGGGGCTCTGAGACTTCACACACACACACACACCTGTGATTTAACGCGTCAGCTGAAGTCTCTTCATGTGCAGGTAAAGAGCAGAGACAGGCGGAGATCCTGTGAGTGTGTCAGTATGTTGTGTAGTTTCCTCAGGGCTTCAGTTCATAACATTTATAGTGAAATTCAGTTTTCAGACACATAAAAGCCACATTCACACTGCAGAGACTCTGAGTGACAGTCGAATCTAAATGCAGGAGTGAAGAGCGTAAACTCATGAACCTGTGATGATTGACTTCAAAGACACGCCCCCTTTAGTTACTGTTGCTATGTCCGACAAGCCATGGCGCTGTCACGCCACACATCATGTTCTCGCATGAGAAATACATCGCGGAGCAAAGTGGACTGACAACACGTCGACAGACAAGACAAGGCAGATCACTTTTGATATGAAACAAAGTCTCAAATTTCAAGTTTTGTCATTTTTAAAGAAATGTAAACAATAAAAACCATTTTGTGGCTCTTCAACGTGTCGTGACAGATCGCTGTAGCGCCTCAGCTCAAGCGGCTCGTGAACCGATCATCTCTTCCTACTAGTTCATTTATAACATCAAATAAACATGAATGAACATCAGAAGGAATGTTGTTTCAATCGCAGAAAGACGTCAATACACGCCATTTTTCAAGTTCAAGTCCACCGAGATTAATCTACTAACTCCTGACTGCTTTGTCAGACAAAATGGCTTTGGATTTGGCGTTATGATTGGTTAGATCGCCTGTCAATCAAACTCCTGGCGAAGGGTCAATTGATTTTCAGTGTTTTATTAGGGGTTAAAATGCGTAGCACTGAAACTCTGTTGTAATTGCTTGAATTTTACAGAGGCTCACCCCGATCGTCCTGACGGGGGCGCTACAGCAAAAACGTTTGAAGTGGGCGTGGCCTTTTTACTCTTGAACGGCAAGAGAAAAGTTCACCAAACTC
Source organism: Megalobrama amblycephala (assembly GCF_018812025.1). NCBI lineage: Eukaryota > Metazoa > Chordata > Actinopteri > Cypriniformes > Xenocyprididae > Megalobrama > Megalobrama amblycephala. The sequence continues at coordinate 30,628,593 of NC_063044.1, read as the reverse complement.
GGTACACCTATGTACGGACTCGGTCTGTGGTCGCGTGAAAAAGGACGAGGCGACTGGCCACTTGGTGGTGCTATAAAATAATAAAAAACACGAAAACAGCTATAGCTACACAACAGTCAGTCTGATTTACTTGAAAACTGGCATGCGGTGTCTTTGTCCAATGTGCCACTATTGTTTACAAGGACATTCATGCATCTTGAAAAACATGCCGACCGTCGGCCAATGAAGTTTGGGCACCTTTAAGACAAGGTTAATGCATGAAACTCGCTGGGCCTGTTGGACTCACGGCCCTAGAGGTCTGTGAGAAGATTTGAAAGAAATCAGCCACCGGGGGGTGCCATTGCGTGTTTCGCACATACGCACAATATTCATATCATATGTAAGATATCCTTATTCTGAGCAACTTTGCCTCAAGAACCACTGCTGTCAATCAAATAATTAAAAAAAATCTACGTTTGCGAACCAGTCCTAGGTTTTTCGCTCAACTTTGATAAAATCACTGCAGTACAATTCTCAGGACTCTATAAGTAAATAACAAGTATATATACACCAATTTGAGGGTTATTTAGAAAATGGGCGTGGCCATAATTCCTAAACTTCTGAAATTAGATGAGCACATGCGACACATGATTATAAAAATGCATGCAAACTTTTATGGACACTGGACTATAGATGGTGCTATAACAGTTAAAAAGGATTCAAAAACACATTATTTCTATGGTAAATGACCTGAAATCTCTGATTTAGGTGTTTACAGGATTGCTAAAAATGCTGTTCTTACATAGAGTTGTTGTCTTGTTTCTAGTCAAAATATCTTAAAGTTCTTAAATCAAGAAGCATTTTCTTGACAAGTAAAAAATTATTTTCTTGATTTCAGGAAAAATAAGTCAAAATTAAGTGAGTTTTTCCTTTAAAACAAGCAAAATAATCTGCCAATGGGGTAAGCAAAATAATCTTATTTCAAACCAAACGTAAGCTGTATAATCTTGTTTTCAGTTTGGATTAAGATTATTTTGTAAAATTATTTTTCTTGTTTTAAGGAAAAATTCACTTAATTTTGACTTATTTTTTCTAAAAACAAGAAAATAATTTTTAGTTGTCAAGAAAATGCTCCTTGATCAAAGAATTTTTAGATATTTGGACTAAAGCAAGACAAAAATTCTAAGAAAGAATAGCATTTTTTGCAGTTGTGCTTAAAGGCGTTAAATAGCTTTTATTATGTAATATGTGTCAGTCCAGCAGTTTGAAGTGTGTTTTTTGTACCAGGGTTGGAGCCACAAGGCTATTAATAATAACAAAAATCAGCTTCATGTATTTATGACATCAATTACTGCTTTATTTGTTCAGAAACCGAAACTTAAAATGTTATTTGAGTATTTTGCTTTTCATATTTTTGGTATATAGGGTGCAGCACACGACTGCGAAGCCAGGAAACTCATACAGCATGCCTTCACAAACACCCCATTTATATATAAAGCTATATATTATTAAATTGTATAAACTGGTAAATTGTATCCACTGCCCCTGCAGTTCACACGCTCTGACCCGACCCTGGCGTTTCTCAGATCGAGCCGCTCTAGACGTCAGAAGGCGTTTGTTGCCTCAGTTTGAGTGTGTTGAAGCTGCTGCTCTGAATGTCAGCGGTGACACTGAAACACGGCCACAAAACCATTAACCTTTACATTCACACACACACACACACACACACACATTCCTCCACCTCTTTCTCTCACGCGTCTCTCTCTGATGGATGTTTTTTTTCTGGAGTCTCATTATCTGCTGATTAAACGCTCTTTAATCTGAGTGTAATATATTATTTCTTCAGTGTGAATCACACAATGAGTCTGTGACGTTCCTGCGCTTGATTTATTTCCGTCCGGTTTCCCTGATGCTTTTTGTCAGCTCTTTGAGCTCAGATATTCACTTGAAGAGATTTTGAGTTAATTTTTCAATAATTTTACAGCATAGTCACGTTCCTGGCTCTCTGATGTTATTAATGGTCATCATGTGATGTGTGTTTTTATTTGAATTTTTTTTTTATTTTTATTTTTAATTTAATTGCTTTTTAGTAAGTATTTTATTTTCATTGTTTTTTTGCATTTTAATGTTTTATTTTTATATTGTTTTCTTTTTGTTTTGATTGGTTTTATTTTTATTTATTTTTATTTTATTTTATGATTGCATTGCTTTTTACTATTTTTTATTTTTATTTTGATTATTTGTATTTTAAATTGTATTTTAATTTTGCATTTTGTGATTTAATTGCTTTTTAGCAAGTGTTAGCATGTGTCATTTTTTAATTTAATTTGACATTTTATATATATATATATATATATATATATATATATATATATATATATATATATATATATATATATATATATATATATATTTAATTGCTTTTTAGTAGGTGTTTTATTTTCATTGTTTTTTACATTTAATGTTTTATTTTGATTTTTTTAATTTTAATTTTGTATTTTGTGATTTAATTGCACTTTTAGCAAGTGTTAAATTTGGATTGTTTTTAAATTAATTTGACATTTTTATGATTTAATTGTTTTTTAAAGGTTTTTTTTTTTTTTTTTACAAAGGTTGTTTTTTTACATTTTAATTTGACATTTTATGATTTAATTGTTTCTTACTACTTTTTATGTTGATTGTTTTTATTTTAAAATGTATTTTAATTGTATGTATCATTATTAAATTTAGATTTTTTTTTAAATGATTCATTGTAGCTTTACCTTGTTATTTTAAATATTTATTAGCTTTTCATCAACTAACAAATCCCATTCAGGAAAACCTGCCATAACGAATGAACTCAAGATTTCCATGAATTCAGAATTGAGTTTTCAGAGAGAATCATGCTAAACAAGATGAACTGTGAACATGTTTATATCTGCATGTCTGAATGATGATCTGGTTTATTAACGCAGACATTCAAAGGAAACTCCACTGATTCCTGCTTTACAATCTCAATATGAAGCATCTCTGTTGTTGTTTCAGGGATTTTGCGTATGTGGCCCGTGACAAGAACACGCGTGTGTTAAAATGTCACGTGTTCCAGTGTGAGAGTCCTGCGGAAACCGTCGCCAGCAGCCTGAAGCAGATCTGCTCCAAGGTGAGGAGGAACCCGTTCACACAGCCAGAGGAATAATTCACATTCACACCGCAAACACTCGCATTCAGACGGACAAATCGAATCACAGATTTATTATCTGGCTCATGAATATTTATGAGGAAAGCGCCTCAGTAACCAATCATCTGTCCCGTTTCATCTGCAGCCATTTCTCTGCTGTTCTGTGGAAAGATAAATGTGTGTTTGTGGGAGAATATCTGCGTTTATTTCTCTGCTGTTGAGTGTGTGTGTGTGTGTGTGTGTGTGTGTGTGTGTTTTAGTATGCGCTGTCCATCCTCATGTAAAGTTGCCCGCTCAGCACGTCCATCCACAGACGTTGATTAACATTGAGCTCAGATTTATACGCTCAGATTAACGACCTGCGGGAGGCGATTGGAGGATTCTTTCCTCAGTTGTTCTGTTTGTTTTCTCAGATTATGGCCGAACGCAGGAGCGTCGGTCCCGCCGCAGGTTCCTCGTCTCAGTTCAGCTCTGATGTTCCTCTCAGAGGTAAGAGATGTAAAGTCACATGACCCGTTAAATCTGAACTGTTTGATGATCATGAGTCACTTTAGAGCAGCAGTTCTCAATATTTGACAGTATCTGAAGACCCTGTGTAGGATAAGAACTTTAGTGTACTTTTTAAATAAACTTATGCACTTTTTTTGCAAATTTTATTCATGAAATAATAAAATAAAATAACTATAAATTAAAATAATTACATTCTATATTTGCAGAAGTTCTGAATGTTCTTCATTTACATGACTTTTTTACTTGTTAAGTTTTCTTTATATAAATAATTTCTTTTTACAGCTTTTTTAACATGTTTTTTATTTTGATAGTTTTTATTTTACATATTTTTTAATTTATTTTTTTTTTATGATTGAATTGCTTTTTAATAAGGGGTTTATTTTGATTTGTTTTTATTTCTCATATATTTAAATATTTTTTATAATTAGTTTTTTATATAATATCCATTTATTTTTCTAGCTTTTGCATTACTACATAAAAGTGTTTGTTTTCAACTTTATTTATAAAAATTCAAATTAAATTCCAGAAGTTTCAATAACTGAACATTCTTCAAGGTTTACACTTTTTATTTCCAATTAATTTACATGACTTTCCTAATTTTTTTGATTACAGGATTTTTTTTTTTATAAATAAATTTATAAATAAATAAAATAATAAATTCATAAATTAGCCATTTATAGCAATTTATACCCAATAAAATATTAAATGAGCTTGACATAGCAAGAAACATTTGTGTTCATTGTAAAAATTTCCATGATTTTTAAACTTTTAATTAATTTTCTTGACTTTTCCAGGTCAAAAAATCACTTTTTTTTTAATTTCCTCGTATATTCAGGTTTTCGAAGATTTAAAAATGATGTTAAAATAAGAAAATATGATGTCAGCTCACATGTCAGTTTATAGCTGTTTTAGCTATTTTTTTATAGTATGCAAAATGTAATGTAAAATAAATGTATATTTTAGGCACAATTTATATTCCTCTACAAAACTCATTTCGATCAGATCAAAACCAAACATTTATAGTGTGAACAGATTCAATGACAAAATGATCCCAGATGAGTTTCTGTGAAACGTTGCAGTTTTATTTGAAGGCGAACTCGACATGTATCTGGAGTTCTGATCACATGACGCAAATGCTTGTATTTTATTGGTCGGTGATGTTTTTGCTGAGTAAACACTGCTGCGGGTCACAGAGATTCATTGTTTTGTTGTAATATTTTGTTGCTGCAAAAATGTAAATATAAATAGACCGATAAGCTGTTTTACTACAGGTTTATTTATTTGTTTTGATGTAAATATCTATTGTATGTGTGTGTGTGTAGAGGAGTCTATAAATAAAGCGTGTGATGGGACGCGCTGACCTCAGCACAGCTCGCGCTTTATTTCATTAGGTCTGTAAATGTCTGCAATGATCAGTGAGATAATGAAAGAAGAGTTGAGCTGCAGTTCTAACCCATTAAAACACAATTACAGCATGTTACAGCTGTGCAGAGATCATTGAATTACTCGTCTCATCTTCATCTTCATCACAGCAGCTCGTCCAGTAGAAACCGTCCGTATTTATAATGCAAAGATGCCCAGCGCAGGATTCCTCGTGTCCAGAGGGACGCATTGTTCTGTTTTCATCGTGCATCAAGAGCTGCGTGTGATGCATTTACAGCGTCGATTCGGTGTGATGATCAGGTCGTGTTTCTCATCTGTGTGTTTCCTCAGTAGAGTTTCCAACGCCAAAGACTGACCTACAACACAGCTTCCATGTGCTTTACCTGGGAATGACGTCAGTACTGAGACCTATAGGTAACACACACACACACACACACACACACACACACACACACACACACAGACAGAGTGTCATTGAATCAGTCAATATGCCTCGTTTCTCTGCCTTCATAGACAGATCACTAAGTTTTGGAGTCATTTTGTACATTTCTGTCTAACTATACAGAACTATAATGTTCTTCTCAAACGGTGTGTTTCAGGAATGGACATGATAAATGGAGCGATAGACAGTCTGATGTCCTCCGCAGGGAAAGAGGACTGGATCCCCGTCCTGCTGAACGTCGCTGACGCCACGATTACTGTCATCAAAGAAAAGGTGACGCTTTCTACTTCTATTTTCCTTTTGCTTCATTGCGTTTCTGCCCTGAAACGGTTAAATCAGAGACCTCAAACTTCTCTCCTGTATTCACCCGTCTGACACTAGGTGGCGCTTTAAGCAGATTCACATTTTTCTATAAACTTCACAATAGATCGAACATTAAAATAAAAACTAACAGAAAAAGCACATTGATTTCCATCCCCTCATAGACAAACATTTCCAAACTAACCCATGGCAGTTTGTCTGAAATATGACAAAAATGTTTCAAAATAATTTTATTTGATTTGTTAAAACTGTTTTGCAGATATAAGCCAATGCAATTTTGATTTCATACATGCACATTCTTACCTTAAATACAACGCAACACATTTACTGAATAATTCATGTAAGTGCTTTAAAAAAAAAACGTATGAAAACACAAATTTTGCAAGCAAACGCAAAGTTTCTTGAAGGAACGCAAAAGTTTTACATGCTTCTTACATTTAGATTTTATTTGTTAAAGGATTAGTTCACTTAAGAATCAAAATTTCCTGATAATTTACTCACCCCCCTATGTCTTCCAAGATGTTCATGTCTTTCATGAACAAGACATGAACATCTTGGATGACATGGAGGTGAGTAAATTATCAGGAAAATTTAATTCTGAAGTGAACTAATCCTTTAAATTGTTCTGCAGATATAAGCCAATGTAATTTTGGGGTGTGACACATGATGACTGACATTGAGTCATTTAGTGTCATTCTCTTGTTTGGCAGATATATGTGGCCCATAATGACCAATTCATCTGTATATTGTGAGTTTAAGTGTCCAAACGACACAAAGCTTGTCCATATGGACACCAGGACAGTCTGAGACACGTGACAAATTGTTCTCTGCTTGGTTCTCGTTCACATTTATTCCAAACGTCTGATGGATAAAGTTTCTCAAACAGGCCTGTGAAAATTATTCAGAGCGGGTGACATCGGACAGATTCATTATTGTCATTTCTCTTCTGTTCGGGCAGGAAGAGGAGGAGGAAGTCATAGTGGAGTGTCGAGTGCGCTTCCTGTCTTTCATGGGCGTGGGACGTGACGTCCATACGTTTGCGTTCATCATGGACACGGGAAACCAGCACTTCCAGTGTCACGTGTTCTGGTGCGAACCCAATGCGGGAAGCGTGTCGGAGGCCGTGCAGTCGGCCTGTGTGGTGAGTGTCACAGACACACATCACATGTTTCTCATTTAGGAATATTCCAGGGAAAGCAAAAGTTTCACGAGCGAAACGAAAATGTTTCACGAGCGAAACGAAAATGTTTCGAGGGAACGCAAAAGTTTCTTGATCAAGCGCAAAAGTTTCTTGAGCGAAACGAAAATGTTTCTTGAGCAAAACAAAACTGTTTCACGATGGAACGCAAAAGTTTTTTTAAAAAAACGCAAGTTTCTCGAGCAAAACAAAAATGTTTCTCAAACGAAACGAAAATGTTTCGAGGGAACGCAAAAGTTTCTTGATCAAACGCAAGTTTCTCGAGCGAAACAAAAATGTTTCTCAAGGGAACGCAAAAGTTTCTCGATCAAATGCAAGTTTCTTGAAAGAACGCAAAAGTTTCTCAAACGAAACGAAAATGTTTCGAGGGAACGCAAAAGTTTCTTGATCGAACGCAAGTTTCTCGAGCGAAACAAAAATGTTTCACGAGGGAACGCAAACGTTTCTTGATCAAATGCAAAAGTTTCTTGAAAGAACGCAAGTTTCACGAGCAAAACAAAAATGTTTCACGAGCAAAACAAAAATGTTTCACGAGCAAAACAAAAATGTTTCTCAAACGAAACAAAAATGTTTCACGAGGGAACGCAAACGTTTCTTGATCAAATGCAAAAGTTTCTTGAAAGAACGCAAGTTTCACGAGCAAAACAAAAATGTTTCACGAGCAAAACAAAAATGTTTCTCAAACGAAACAAAAATGTTTCGAGGGAACGCAAAAGTTTCTCGATCAAATGCAAGTTTCTTGAAAGAACGCAAAAGTTTCTCAAACGAAACGAAAATGTTTCGAGGGAACGCAAAAGTTTCTTGATCGAACGCAAGTTTCTCGAGCGAAACAAAAATGTTTCACGAGGGAACGCAAACGTTTCTTGATCAAATGCAAAAGTTTCTTGAAAGAACGCAAGTTTCACGAGCAAAACAAAAATGTTTCTCAAACGAAACGAAAATGTTTCGAGGGAACGCAAAAGTTTCTTGATCGAACGCAAGTTTCTCGAGCGAAACAAAAATGTTTCACGAGGGAACGCAAACGTTTCTTGATCAAATGCAAAAGTTTCTTGAAAGAACGCAAGTTTCTCGAGCGAAACAAAAATGTTTCACGAGGGAACGCAAACGTTTCTTGATCGAACGCAAAAGTTTCTTGAAAGAATGCAAAAGTTTCTAGAGCGAAACGAAAATGTTTCACGAGCAAAACGAAAATGTTTCTCGAGCGAAACGAAAATGTTTCTCGAGCGAAACAAAAATGTTTCGAGGGAACGCAAAAGTTTCTTGATCGAACGCAAAAGTTTCTCAAACGAAACGAAAATGTTTCGAGGGAACGCAAAAGTTTCTTGATCGAACGCAAGTTTCTCGAGCAAAACAAAAATGTTTCTCAAGGGAACGCAAAAGTTTCTCGATCAAATGCAAGTTTCTTGAAAGAACGCAAAAGTTTCTCAAACGAAACGAAAATGTTTCGAGGGAACGCAAAAGTTTCTTGATTGAACGCAAGTTTCTCGAGCGAAACAAAAATGTTTCACGAGGGAACGCAAAAGTTTCTTGATCGAACGCAAAAGTTTCTTGAAAGAATGCAAAAGTTTCTAGAGCGAAACAAAAATGTTTCACGAGCAAAACGAAAATGTTTCTCGAGCGAAACGAAAATGTTTCTCGAGCGAAACGAAAATGTTTCTCGAGCGAAACAAAAATGTTTCTCGAGGGAATGCAAAAGTTTCTTGAAAGAACGCAAAACTTTCTTGAAAGAACGCAAAAGTTTCTAGAGGGAAACGAAAATGTTTCACGAGCGAAACGAAAATGTTTCTCGAGCGAAACAAAAATGTTTCTCGAGGGAAACGAAGTAGTTTCTCAAGCGAACACAAAGTTTCTTGTGTGAGTGTAAAAATTTCCAGAGGGATCGCAAATGTTTCTTGAAAGCAAAAGTTTCTCGAGCGAAATGAAAATGTTTCACGAGCGAAACGAAAATGTTTCTCGAGCGAAACGAAAATGTTTCTCGAGCGAAACGAAAATGTTTCTCGAGCGAAACAAAAATGTTTCTCGAGGGAATGCAAAAGTTTCTTGAAAGAACGCAAAACTTTCTTGAAAGAACGCAAAAGTTTCTAGAGGGAAACGAAAATGTTTCACGAGCGAAACGAAAATGTTTCTCGAGCGAAACAAAAATGTTTCTCGAGGGAAACGAAGTAGTTTCTCAAGCGAACACAAAGTTTCTTGTGTGAGTGTAAAAATTTCCAGAGGGATCGCAAATGTTTCTTGAAAGCAAAAGTTTCTCGAGCGAAATGAAAATGTTTCACGAGCGAAACGAAAATGTTTCTCGAGGGAACGCAAATGTTTCTTGAAAGAACGCAAAAGTTTCTAGAGCAAAACGAATATGTTTCACAAGCAAAACGAAAATGTTTCTCGAGGGAAACGAAGTAGTTTCTCGAGCGAACGCAAAGTTTCTTGTGTGAGTGTAAAAATTTCCAGAGCGAACACAAAGTTTCTTGAAAGCAAAAGTTTCTTGAGGGAATGCAAATGTTATGTGTGTGAACATAAGAGTTTTGAGAATAAAAGCAGTTCATCGAGCAAACATTTTTTGAACACAATAGTTGTGAGCAAACACAAGTGAATGGAAAAGTTTTGCAAATATTCTTGAGGGAACATTATTATTAACATGTTATTTGTTTTTACAAGCTGAAGGATGAGTGAGCATGCCACAGATGCTGTACATAAAGTTTAAGTTGTACTGAAGAATATCATACATCTGAGTACATACAAGTACATAAAATCAAACCAATATAATCCTGTGTTTTCTGTAGTTGCGGTATCAGAAGTGTCTGGGGAAGACCGGCTCCTCGGCTCCGGCCCCTAGCGACTCCGTCACCCGCCGCGTAACATCCAGCGTGAAGCGGGGCGTCCAATCAATCATAGACACTCTGAAAAAGAAGCCCGCCCCTGAGGTTCCCCACCAATGACGGAACAGAACAGCTGTGATGGACAGCAGGTGTGTGTGTGTGTATTTACTGATGCAGCCGAGAAGAGAAACACAACATAACAAAAAAAGACAAAAAGTGTAACGCGAGATGAACGAGATGTCGGTGTGCGTAACAAGAAGCATTTCGAACGACTGTCCTGAATGAAGCATGCCTCTGCCTTACACTAACACATTTTCACTGAAGTATTTCGAGGGCGTCAGAGTTCATGTCTCACCGATCCCGTCACGCTCAGATCAATGTAACTCTTTACACGCGTGACCTGGATTCAAGCTCCAGTCTGATTTGTGCCATAAGTGTGTTTCATTTCAAACCACCCACTCATTCAATGCGACTCGCACACTTGGGAAATTGGATCCTTTGAAATTTTGTTCTCTTTCCGCAAGAAATTTAGAGGGAATTTTCTGGTGTTGGGTATTGGGAAAGGAACGTGTGTGTGAAATGTTTCAGCGCATCGAGCACTGACGGATCAGATCATGATGTTCAGTGGGAATATCATAACACACCAGAGTCTGTATATCATCTGCTCAGATCAATACTGTAATGCGGAGCGAAATGGGAATTTTCTGACCACACAAATACACATGCATCTCATTTAAACACTTGGTCTGACAGATTCCCTGTGCAAGTGCGCAAATGCAGATGTGAATGCTTGGCAAACGTGCGCTCCTTTTGTACATACGCAACACAAAAGACCTCAGTACTGTCCTTCAAATGTCTAAATGACATTAAACCAGATGTTTTATTCAGATGTCCAGCTAAAGACATGTTCACGTTACTCAACATTAAAGCCTGACATACAAAATAGTAGTTTATTGAACCTCATATTTGATCTGTACTAGATGATGTTGAAACAGCATCGATTCGATTTGTAAAATCTGAATAAAGTTCAACAATGATTCAACATCAGCAAACCATCATATTTTTCTACCGTTGTCTTTAAAGAGCAACACAGTTCCTCACTGTAGAGGACGTCGGGTTACGCTAATGCCCTCTATAACTGCCCTTGTGGCAATGCTGAAAATGCAAAACGTACTTGCATTGCATTATGAATCGTGGAACGCAGTGATGCATGAACAAGCTTAGCTAAAAGATTTTGCGTACTTGCATAGAGCGTTTCAGACTTCAGATGAGCCACACACACACACACACACATCGAGCCCCTGCTACAGTATAAGTCGAGAATAAACAAACACAGGAATGTTATTTCTCACAAAATGGTATTTTAAAATCCAGATCAACCACTAAGACACTCATTTTTACACCATATTAATGTAACATGTTGTGGAAATAAATTACATCACAAAAAAAAGCGTCTGTCCTTGTTTTATTTGCATGCATGTTCCAAATGACATTGGAAAATATGCTTGTTTTTATGGCAGTGACATTTAAAGAGTAAAGTTTAGTAATAATAATGAGTTAGATGGGATGTCTAATAAAGATTAAAGGTCTTAAATACTGAGATGAGAGTAAAATACTGACGGTAGCCGCACTAATGCGTCGGTCAGAACCACGGCCGCAGATGATTCAGTCTCGCTCTGAACGCCGTTTGGCTTCGAGGGAGAGCCGGTGTCGAGTTACTCCACCGCAGATGGGTGTGGGCGGGGTTTGTAAGGGTGTGGCTCCGCCTCTGTGAAAGAAGACCGTCGCTTGACAACAGAGCAGACGGAAACGTGACAGTCGCCGGCCGCAGCACTTCATGTCGGCCTTTAGGTGGAGCGATCAGCGCAGAGGAGTGAATGTTATTTGCAGATACTGCAGCCGCGTTCAAACCAGTCAAACTGTTAGAGTATAAACTGGAGAAAGAGGTGGGGTTAGGGGCGGAGCCTGTGGTGTTAAGGGTGGAGCCTGCATTATAAGAGGTGGGGCATGTGGTGTTAGGGGTGGAGCCTGTGTTATAAGAGGTGGAGCCTGTTCTGTTAGGGGTGGAGCCTGCATTATAAGAGGTGGAGCCTGTGGTGTTAGGGGTGGAGCCTGTGTTATAAGAGGTGGAGCCTGTGTTATAAGAGGTGGAGCCTGTTGCGTTAGGGCTGGAGCCTGCATTATAAGAGGCGGAGCCTGTGGTGTTAGGGGTGGAGCCTGCATTATAAGAGGTGGAGCCTGTGGTGTTAGGGGTGGGACCTGAGGTTTTAGAGGTGGAGCCTGTGGTGTTAGGGGTGGAGCCTGTCCTGGAGAACATGCCCTGAGAGAGACGTCGAGAACTACAGGGTTTTTCTGTGGAGATACGGAAGTAAACAGGAAGTTAGGATAGTTTTTCTCAGTGGTTTACTCTGAAAAAAATATTACCGTTAAATATATTGTTATTCAACTAGTTAAATTAACCATATTGCAACGGACTCCGAGGTGACTGACCGCTCTGATGACAAACTGTCGGAGCCGAGCTGCTTCCTTTCATTTCGTGGCTCAAGAATTCCGCTACACGTGATTGGTCGCTCTGTGTGGCGTGTGGGCGTGTCTTCATGGAGCGCGCTTGATTGGCAGGTGCTCTGCGGGACCGCCGGCCTCGGCCTTCTTTCTTGATTGGCTGGTTTGGGTGGAGGCCGTCTAACAAGCCTTTGGCCGCTGCGCGAGCGAGCACTTCCTGTGGCGTTTCTATCACTTCTGGTTCAGGCTGTGTAGGAGACGAAGCAAAAAAAGGCTGAATTCTATGCATCAGGGTATTTACATGACAATGATGTACTAAAAACAAAAAAGTTCACACAGATCTGCAAAAACAACTAAAATCGCTGTATTCTGCTGCCAGGCCAGTAGATGGCGATGTCACTTTGTAAAGAAACACTACGTGCCTCTAGACTGAACACGTAATATGCAAGAAGGCACCGTTTTCACAAATTTACAAAGAGACGATAACGTCATTGTTTTCAGAAACTTGCACTTTAAAACGTGTTTTTAAAAGTTTGCATTTTCAGGTCCCCAAACTGCTGTTGCCGAGTAAATAAACAGCTAAAACATATAAAAAAAGTCTGTTATTAGTTGAAAATGGTGTTGTGTAAACTGCCTCTTACATGTTTTGAAGAGTCACTTTAGATAAAACATCTAAAAAATGTATAAAATGGTGAAACATTCGAACTTTGGGGGAAAACAACCTATTTTTTCGGTACTCCAAAACTTTGGAAACGCCCTAGAAAAGTGGGGTTTTGGACAATATTGGCATGAATCCTTTTTAATTAGTGATAATTTTGCTCTGATAAGGGACAACACAAACTACGAAAACATATTTTATTACATAAACAGTTTATACATAGAAAAAACTTCAATTTTCGATTCATTAAAATATCCAGCATTAGCAGCTATCTGACCTAAACTGGGTTCTGATTGGTTCATTGTATTCTAAACTTAATTGGCAATCAATTGTTGAAGCTATTAAGGTGTGCTGACCCAAAAACCTTTTACAAACCTGGACCAAGTTTAATCCAGTAACCAGCATCACAGCTGGCAAATGGGCATGTCTGACTTTGACATGAATATATTGTCATTATTATGAAATCAAAATGAAAATTATTATTGCTGGTCTTCAGTTACTGTAAAAAATGATAAGAATGACATATCGTCCAAAACCACACTTTGCCAGGGGTGTTTCCAAACTTTTGGAGGGCACTGTATATATATATATATATATAAAATAATGCATTATTATTATTATATACAAAAGGTCAAATTATAATAAAATAAAATATTTTTAAAAATATATTTATATAAATATTTTAAAAAGTTATATTTTATTATTTTATATTTTAAAATGCATTAAAAGGTTGAAAAATGCTGTGGATCAACCATAAATATTTCCAATTATTCAGGAAAAAATGTTTTTCTCAAAATGTCCATTTCTCTGCGTGTTGCATGTTAGTTCAGTGTGTTTCTTAAAGGATCTCCTGCTGTCTCAGCACCACACACACTCCCAGTGAATAATTCAGATGGTGTGTGTGTGTTTGAGGACGTGAGGTTTTGCCCTGTTGACGCTAACACATGCAGACATGAGGCTGAATTATTCAATACATCCTGCCCTCCTCCTGAACATCACACATTTATTGCCCATCATGTGGTTTTGATGCAGTTCTGGCCCCAGATTACGGTCATTATGTTTGTCCTTTAGCTGAACATGAGGTCACACACACACACACACACACACACACACACACACACACACACACACACACACACACACACACACACACACACACACAGACACTGCGGCCTACACTCTTAAAAATATAGGTTCAAAAAGGTTCATATTTTTGGTTCCCCAAAGAACCTTGGAACCATCGTTGCCAATAACGAACTTTTATTTTTAAAGAGGACCATCTTCATCTGTCTTTAGTGTGTGATGTTGCTGTTTGAGTTCCAGTTCTTCTCTATATCAGCGTCAGTGTTTCTGAACTCTTGAAACGCCTCCATCTTCACAATATTCCTCATTTAAATAATTCATACGCAGAATAAAGGGGCGGGGCCTGGTTGAGTTAGTTAGTAGTGTGTTGAAAATGGCGGTTATGGTAAGGGGCGGGGCATTTCCCAAATGACCAATCACAACACACTGCTCCAGCTGACCAATCAGAGCTCATTGTGCTTTTCAGAAGGAGGGGCTTCATAGAGACAGGAACTAAACAGAGCGTTACTGACAGACTGGGAAGAGAGGAGCTGCAACAATGGAGAATATGAGGAAAATAATCAACCTGTTCTAGTAGAGCCCTAGATTTCGAGAAAGGGCAAGATAGGTCTGAACGCAGCTGAATACTTTATTGGTCCCAGGTGCGAGCGTACAGATGCATCATAAAACCGGGAGGAGGATGACGGTAATATTTCCACACAAGCGTCTAATAGCCTTTTTATGAGACCTTCTTAAGCGAACCACAATAATCTTTATTAGTGGCTTTTATTAGTCGTGGCAGGAAGGATATGGAGGCTTGATGATGTTTTTCTGACTGTCAGAGGAGGAATAAATATGACGGATTGCCGTAATCTAACACAGCAACCTTCATCATATATGAAACGTACATAAACGCTCTCACACCTGTTTACTGCGGATCATTTCTGGGGAACTTTGATCCACCAGAAAGATCCCAGCAGGAAGCTGAATCGAGCCTCTTTTCCTCCCTCTTGCTCCGTCTCTCCGCTGTTTATTTTTAGCTGCAGATGAAAGCGGAGGGAGGGAAAGACGGGATTCCTCAACAGACACGGCAGGATTAGTCAATGAGAACATGGACATGAGAAACAAAGAGCGTCTCCATCAAACCCCAGAGAAACTCCTCCCAGCATGCTTTGAGGCTTAACTAGCAAAAACAACATCACAAAACACAAAAATAACCAGCCTAAAAACACCATATCTGTTCCAGCTCACAAACTCCACCTTCCATCTGTTTTTTCATTTTAAAATATATGTAAAATATACAAAAATTTGGCTCTAAAAGTATTTCAGGAAAATCTTTTTCAAAATTTAAATAAATATATTAAATATATTTTAGTTATTTTACCACTAAATTTTTTGGCTTTGACTAAAAACTTAATTTAACAAAAAAATTTAATGATAATTTGATGCCACACACTGAATTAAACATGCAACATGATATCATGTGACAGCAGTGTAGCATACTACTGTTTGAAACATTTATCTTTGCATAATGCATAATATATATTTTAAGAACTACTATGCAGCATACAGTTAATATACTGTTTAGTGTGTAAAAATTAAATTCTGACCAAAATCACATTCAAGAGCTTTCAAAGACACAAGTGAGACTTAATCATACATGACGCCATTTGTTTTTAAATGAACTAATATGATTTTCTCCAGGGATTCTGATAGGATGATCCACATGTCAATCACACTCAGGGGGCGGGACTGAAGTTCATTCTCATTTATGTTCTCCACTCTCTCGTTTGGAACATCATGAGGGTCAGTAATTGTTTTTTAATAGGGTATTATAAAGCTGATGTTTAGTACCTGTCGTGTGAGCAGAGCTACGAAACAGCCATTGTGATGATCTGATGCTTCCAGTCTGAAGAAGCTGGCCTTCATCTCCTGTGACCCGTCCTCATCCTGCAGGAGACCTGGAGAACTCAACCTGACACACACACACACACAGTTTTAAAAATATTCGAGAAGTGACATGTAAAACTAATTTAACACTAAAACTAACATGACACTTGTGAATAAAATCTAATTTAATACATTTAATATACATGAATAATATACAATATTTACAAATGTAATATATAAAATTATGTAATGTATAATTATGTATAAAATTATGTAAAAAATAACAAGTTATTGTTATTTTCAAAGCATATTAGCACAATATAATCTCATAATAAAAGGATGTTATTAAGCGTTCTTTTATTTCATTCTAATGAGTAACTTTGGAAACGAATCCTCAGAACTCTGAAATCCAAATAAAAATACTGTATTTTTTATTATTTTTAAATATTATATATTTTTAAACAGTTTTATTTTGGTTTATTTATGATTTGTTTTTATTATTATTACTGAAAATAACTAATGTGGAGATGTAAGTTCCCACACACACCTGTAGGGCGGCGCTGTGGAGTGAATCTCCTGTGTTTGTGAGAGGATCGTCTTCAGCACCTCCTCATTCTCCTCTGGGTGAACAGAACAGGTGGAGTAAAGCACCGCCCGCACCTGAGGAACTACACACACACACACACACACACACACACACTGCCATGACTGTCTGCTCACTGACGAACACACTCGATTCACCGTTAATTAACAGTGTGTTAATCTGCAGGGAGGGACGGAGCCTCTTCACGCTCGATAGCCACTGATGAACGGATCTCTCTCACACACACACACACACACTAGATCAATAACACACAAATCATCACAGAAAATTATGAACGTCAATACAGGGAGGCATGTTCAATCACTCATCAGCTTATTGGAAACCACTGGATCAGCTCAGCTTCTCTGCTGGTCTACACTAGTTTACATTAGTTTGATCTCAGGGCTGTTAAAAGAAGAAGCCATGAGAGGATGATTTTACTGAGGGACAAGAAAATTGACTAAACCACAATATTTTATAAACATCTTTTAGTTTTATCAAAATAAAGGATGTTTATGGATGCTAAATGATGTAAAAACTGATGTTCATCACAGATGTTGTTAAAACTTAAACTATGATTACATTAAAAATATATATTTTAAACATGTGAAATCAATGAAATATACCTTAATAACTGAGAAAAATAAGTTACACATTTTAATTATTTTTCTGAACAATTTTAGTGAATTATTTTTTGAGTGAATTATTTTTCTTTTTATTGAATTATTTTTTAGAGTGAATTATTTTTCTGAATTATTATTTTTAGAGTGTTTTTTTCTGAATTATTTTTAGAGTGAATTATTTTTCTGAATTATTCTGAATTATTTTAGAGTAAATTATTTTTCTTAATTTTCAGAGTGAATTATTTTCTGGATTATTTTTAGAGTGAATTATTTTTCTGAATTATTCTGAATTATTTTAGAGTGAATAATTTTTCAGAATTAATTTTTAGAGTGAATTATTATTCTGAATTATTTTAGAGTGAATAATTTTTCTGAATTAATTTTTAGAGTGAATTATTGTCTGAATTATTTTTAGAGTGAATTATTTTTCTGAATTATTCTGAATTATTTTAGAGTGAATTATTTTTCTGAATTATTTTTCTGAATTATTTTAGAGTGAATAATTTTTCTGAATTAATTTTTAGAGTGAATTATTTTTCTGAATTATTCTGAATTATTTTAGAGTGAATAATTTTTCTGAATTATTCTGAATTATTTTAGAGTGAATTATTTTTCTGAATTAATTTTTAGAGTGAATTATTTTTCTGAATTAATCTGAATTATTTTAGAGTGAATTATTTTTCTGAATTCTGAATTATTTTAGAGTGAATTATTTTTCTGAATTATTCTGAATTATTTATTTTAGAGTGAATTATTTTTATGAATTAATTTTTAGAGTGAATTATTTTTCTGAATTATTCTGAATTATTTTAGAGTGAATTATTTTTCTGAATTAATTTTTAGAGTGAATTATTTTTCTGAATTATTTTAGAGTAAATTATTTTTCTTAATTTTTAGAGTGAATTATTGTCTGAATTAATTTTTAGAGTGAATTGTTTTTCTGAATTATTTTAGAGTAAATTATTTTTCTTAATTTTTAGAGTGAATTATTGTCTGAATTAATTTTTAGAGTGAATTTTCTGAATTATTCTTGTTTTCTAGAGTGAATAATTTTTCAGATAAATGTTTTTTAGATCATTTAATAAAGAGTTTAAACTCAGTGAAATGAAGCAGTACGAGGACACAGCTCCGTCACACACACACTCACACTGGACGACGCGCTGCAGGTCTTTCCTCTGTCGGCACACGAGCGTCTGGAGCTTCTCTGGAGAGACGGAACCATGTGACAGATCCAGCATGAGCCGCGGGTCTGAAAGTGGTCCAGAACAATCACAAGTGACGGATGCTCAGAGTCTCTGTGCAGTACGATGACAGTGTGTGTGTGTGTGTGTGTGTGTGTGTGTGTGTGTGTGTGTGTGTGTGTGTGTGAGTGTACCTCTGTTCTCCTGCATGATGTAATCCACAGGGTTGCTGACGGCAGACAGGGAACACGCCGGCATCACAACCATCACACGAACCTCCTGCAGACGCGTGTCAGACACGTCCAGAGACTCCAGAGAGACTGAGAGCAGCTTCACATCTGACAAACACACATTTGTATTGTCTTCAGTTGTTCTGTAGAGGAACTCAAAATAACTCAGTGACTGTGGCAATAAAAACTGCCCATTTTTTCTTAGTGAACGTCCCCAAAGGGACTTTTTTTCTGCAGATTTAGACCCCTGGAGACACATATTAGCATTTTTCTACAGAAATATACCAAGGTCAAACACACACACACACACACACGTTTAACCTTCATCAGTGTCTCACTATGAAGCTCATTTATGCATTCAGCACATATGTTTATTTAAAGCAACTTAAATTGCATTCAAGACATATATTTTTATCAGTTCATGCACCTGGCATTGCGAGCACCATACTGTTCACATCATTAGATTATATCATTCATTGACCGCAAAAAATAATTTAGATGTAAAAGTAATATTTATATATCTTTCATACTGTACATTAAAATGTTGTGATGCCTAAATGCACTTTTTGTATGTTAAATTAGCATTTAACTTTTAGTTTGTATACATATATATATATTATCTTACAATTGATATACATGTATATAAATATACCTACACACATACATATATATATATATTAAGATACAATATAATATATATATATATATATATATATATATATATATATATATATATATATATATATATACTTAAAATCCATCTTTCATACTGTGCAATCTAATTCACTTTTTGCATGTAAAATTTTCATTTATTTTGAAGTGTTTGCATTTTTGAATTGAGTTTTTTATATATATGCATATATATATATATATATGTGTGTGTGTGTGTGTGTGAGTGAATATAATATAATATAATATAATATAATATAATATAATATAATATAATATAATATAATATAATATAATATAATATAATATAATATAATAACCCCTTACTCTTGCAGCCCAGTTTGAAGAGTGTGTTCTGTAGTTCATCTGTCTGTGACGGCGGTTCATCTCCCAAACACACGATCACTGTGCTCTGACCGCGAGTGTTTGACTGCGACAGAGTGTGTGTTTCAGCATGTGTGTGCGCAGATGCAGACGCAGCCACCGCAGCCACGTGCGCAACGGTCTGAGCAGAGAAACATCCGGTCATGAGGACATCTCCTCCTTCAGCCAGCAGGGGCCGCAGCGCCCAGGGGCCCACGCAACACGACTTATCCTACAAACACACAAAACACACACCATCACACACAACACCACTTATTACACGGCTCTCTGAAATGCTTGATTCTGATTGGTCAGTTGCAACATTCCGAGGTCAGTTATTCACTGATAATGACCATGGTCAATAACAATGCTGTATAATGGCACTCTAGACTTGTGCCGATATTCGGTAATGCGATAAATCGCGATAATGAATATGCACGATATTGTAATCGTGGGCACTTCAGAATACCGTAAATAATAATTTATTACCAATTATTAATTTTTTTATAATGCAATTAAGAATACTTTACCTATCACTCGTATAAAATGCACAACACCGCTGTATTCTGCATCAAAAGGATACGCGCTCAGATGTAAACAAGCCCAACGTGCATGAGAAGCACATGGCGGAACGAGTGAAGGAGACGCGCTGAATGAAAGTGCACGTTCACTCTCTGACAGCAGAGGGCGCTGATGGAACAGCAGAAATGCAGCGGTTACCCCGGAAACCGTGCAAAGAAAGTAACTGCACTGGTGAAGTTTTTAAAATGCTTCAAACAGCCATTCATTTTTTTGTAATCTCAGTGTTGCTCATCACAGCACCAAAAACTGAATAATTAAAAAAGACTTAAAAGGATATTTATTTTCAAACCTAAACATTTTTATATTTTAATCTGGACTACAACATGCCCTAATGATTAGAAATGTTCTGATTATTTGTTATTGTTCAGTAAAACTTTGAAACATACGGCTTCATTAGTTAACATGTTAATTCATTATTACCAAACTGACAATGAAAAATACTTATAAAGCATTAATTATTATTAGTTAATGTTCATTTCTTAGTTACTGTTTAATAACATTATTAAAATCAAGAGAACTTATTTAATGGACCTGAGATCAAACTAACAATGATCAGTTGTATTTCTAAACTAACATTAACAAAAAAATAAAACTTTCTGTAACAAATGTAGCTATTGCTCAATCTTAGTTAATGCATTAAATAGAGACCTTATTGTAAAGTGTTTCCTGTTGTTCTTTATAGCCGAATTCTTTTGCAATTTAATCTGTTTGAAAATTTCACTTTATATATTTTTTTGTAGTGTATTATTGTATTTAAACATTCAGAGTTGTTTTTGTTTTATTTCAATTTATTTTTGTTTTGAGTTCTTAAACCTGTTAAACTACTACCGTGATAAAAAGCTTCAGCAATTAATCGCAACATGAAAATTTGATACCGTCACATGCCTATGGCACTCATACGGGCATTTGAGGAGTCTCTAGTGTTTCACTGCAGACGGACACGCCCTCTGGGGGAAGCAGCCATGTGATACGCAGGATAATGTACACTCATGTGTGTGTGAAGTTTCAGCTCAAAATCCCCCACAGATCATTTATTATAGCTTGTCAAATTTGCCTCTATTTGGGTGTGAGCAAAAACACGCCGTTTTTGTGTGTCCCTTTAAATGCAAATGAGCTGCTGCTCCCGCCCCCTTTCCAGAAGAGGGCGGAGCTTTAACAGCTCAACAACAACAAAGCTGGAGAATCTCACGCAGCCAAAATGAGGATTGTCAGTAACGGTGTTCAGCCTTACATTGTTCAAACCGGAGTCGACACTGATGGAGAGACTCAGGAAGAACTTACAACTTTTAGAATGAAACTGGACATTTCTGAATGGTTAGTGGATAAATTTATGTAGTTGATTCAACCCATTTTATTACTTTTTCTTTCTATAAGTCAATGATAATGCTGAAAGAAAACATGCTGAGAGCCTATAATGAACTTTCAAAACAACAATAAATTGAATAGAAAAAGAATCGCAAACAACGGTGAGGAATCGATTCTTGGAATCAGGAATCAGAATCAGAGTCGATTCCAAAACATTCAGAATCGATCCGCCCTCCTGATCACCCTGTCTGGGTTTATTTTGCGATAACAACCGGTTGGATCCCACACAGAATAAATGTGTGTACCTGAATGACGAGTCTGTGGTCGCTCAGTAATCTGGTGTCGGTCAGATCTCTCTTCACGCTGTTGGGAAACACCAGCAGGTCGTGGCAGTGTGCGTCTCTACAGAAGGTTCGTCCTTCCAGCTGTCCGACAGATTTAACGCAGGAAAACCCTAATGTGCGTAACACTTCACTGACCTCCTCAAAACTACACACACATGATGAAATTAAGTGTCAAATATAAGCCAAGAGCGACACGATAGAGAGGAGAAAACAGTGTGTGTGTGTGTGTGAGTGTGTGTGTGTGTGTGTGTGTGTGAGTGTGTGTGTGAGTGTGTGTGACCTCCAGTGCTGGTGATTGGATCTGTCTGCAACTCAGTGAAATTTACAGCCTCACACACACACGTGTGAAATAAGACTGGTCACCCCAGAATGGAGGTTAAACAGGGGAGAACCAGAATAATGCCACATCTGAACTATAAATCACACTCACACAAACACATTCTCATCTTTCTACCTCATAAACAATAAATAATTTCAGTGGAAAATAATACGGCAATACAAGGAAATGAGATGAAAACAAACCCCACGGCAAAAAATGATGTTCTGCCTCAGTATTTTTGTCTTGTTTCGCAGAACAAATATCTAAAGATTCTTAACGACTGAAGATATTAACAAAAATTAAGTGAATTTGTGCTTAAAACAAGACCAAATATCTGCTAATGGGGTCAGAAAAATACTGAGGAAGAACATAATTCTTTGCAGTGCAACAATAAGTGAAACAAACGTATTATTAACAGCTCTTTAGCAGGTGTTTGAGTGTAATCTGTCTCGTATGAAGCTCAGAGCACCTGCTGCGGAGCGTGTTGATCCACGCGTACAGCGGCAGCTGCGTCGCTCGCTCCTGTCTGTGCCGGATGTTCTCCGGCAGGATGTTTTCCAGCATCAGCAGGTCGTGTTTGATCCGACATCGAGCCAATGACGCCACGAGTTTAGTCCTGAACCTGTCACACAACGATAACACCAAACAGGGCTTTACACACGTCAAAAAACAGTTTCTGAACTCCTGAAACGCCTCCATCTTCACAATATTCCTCACTTAAATAATATGCAGAATAAAGGGGCGGGGCCTGGTTGAGTTAGTTAGTAGTGTGTTGAAACTGGTGGTTATGGTAAGGGGTAGGGCATTTCCCTAATGACCAATCACAACACACTGTTCCAGCCAACCAATCAGAGCTCATCGTACTTTTCAGAAGGAGGAGACAGGAACTAAACAGAGTGTTACTGACAGACTGGGAAGAGAGGAGCTGCAACAATGGAGAATATGAGGAAAATAATCAACCTGATACACCCTCTTTAAATATATATCACAATGCATAGTTTCACTTGTGAATCTCTGAGTAATCTTACCAAAGATATGATTGTGAATTTGACCTCTGACCCACCTGAGCAGACACGCCTCCACCTCTCTGACAGCCTTCACCTCCTCCTCCGCCTGATTGGCCGGTTGCATGCGTGGGAGGAACTTCCTGTCCATTAAGTCAGTGAGCATGACGGCCACCAGACTCATCCTGCCGTCCAGCTGCAGACAGACAGAGAGACTAACCTTTATAACACAAACACACAAGAGGAAGATACAGTCTGCTTCATACTGAGGGAATAACTTCCTGCACTGCAATAAATCATGTTCTTCCTCAGTGTTTCTGTCTTGTTTTCCAGCACAAATATCTAAACATTCTTAAATCAAGATACATTTACTGGAGAAGCGAAATGACTGAAGATAGTAAGTCTTGTTTATTGAAAAATGTATCAAAATGAAGAGAGATCTTGTTTTCTCTTTGAATTCTGCCTATTTTTCCATTGGCAGATATTTGTTCTTGTTTTAGGCACAAACTCACTTCATTTTGATGATTTTATTCAGAAAACAAGACTTAATATCTGAAGTTTTAGAATGTAAAAAAAAAATAATAATAATAAAGGTATAAATTCATTTTAAATGATAATATAATATATAATATAATATAATATAATAATTACTGTTTTTTTAAACTATAGCTTTTATTAATATTTTGAATTAGTTATTTGTTTATTTTCCATTTTCATTTTAGTTAAAGTTTTAGTAATTTTGCTTTTTTTTGTCCTTTTTATTAATTTTTTTTTTTTACTTCTTTTACTTCATTTTGATGATTTTATTCAGAAAACAAGACTTAATATCTGAAGTTTCAGAATGTAAAAAAAAAAAATGTAAAGGTATAAATTCATTTTAAATGATAATATAATATAATATAATATAATATAATATAATATAATATAATATAATATAATTGTCACAGATCCCTTGTTCCCCTGGACTCTATTTCCCATAATCCTCCTGTTTCTACACCTGCACTCACTTCCCTCGTCAGCTCCTCATCAGCACTCATCACCTGCACCTGGACTTGATCATCTGCACTCCCTTTATAATGCACTCACTCCCTGCACTCCTGGTCCGTTCTCTGTTTATGTTAAGTGTATGTTTGGTTACTCCTTGCCCGTGTTGATTAAAGTATTGTCTATAACTGTGGAAATCCGTATCTGCCTCATCTCTACACCACCATACCGTAACAGAAGAACGGACCCAACCGACTGGATTTCCACAGGAAAAAAAAAAAAAAAAGAAAGGAACAATATGGAGACTTTCCCCGGCTCCCTGGCTCCAGCTCCTCCAACGCCTCTCACCCTGTCATCCGGCGATCGCCTAATCGGGCTCCTGCAGGTAGGTCGTTCGCTGGAGAGGTATGTGGAGGAGTTCGTTGAGCTTGCTTCTTTGTCTGACTGGCCTGAAGCATGTTTGATCTCTCTGTTTCTGGATGGACTAGATGATGACACCATCCGTTTTGGTGAACCCGATTATCGTTTCTCCCTAAGCGAAACTATAAATTCCATTTTATGGTTAAATGACTCCAAATTTTTTGTCGATTGGGTTCTGGATGGGTGTCTGTCTCTAGTTCATCCAGAAACACGGTTGGCCGGGCCAGTCAGTCAACCTCCGTCTTCCTCCACATACCCCTCCTACGAACTCCCTGCCTGCCCCACGCGGAACCCACACTCCTCCACTGGGTCCCGTAAGCGGAGGAGGAGGAAACAAGCTGCTCCAGTCTCTCCAGAGCCCGCTCCAGTCTCTCCAGAGCCCGCTCCAGTCTCTCCAGAGCCCGCTCCAGTCTCTCCAGAGCCCGCTCCAGTCTCTCCAGAGCCCGCTCCAGTCTCTCCAGAGCCCGCTCCAGTCTCTCCAGAGCCCGCTCCAGTCCCCACAGAGCCAGCTCCAGTGCCTGTGGGGATTTTAATTGTATTTGAGGGGATGAACGAGCCCTCTCCAGTCTCTCCAGAGCCCGCTCCAGTCTCTCCAGAGCCCGCTCCAGTCTCTCCAGAGCCCGCTCCAGTCTCTCCAGAGCCCGCTCCAGTCTCTCCAGAGCCCGCTCCAGTCTCTCCAGAGCCCGCTCCAGTCCCCACAGAGCCAGCTCCAGTGCCTGTGGGGATTTTAATTGGATTTGAGGGGATGAACGAGCCCTCAGCTCCAGCCGCCGCCTACGAGCCCTCTGCTCCAGCCGCCGCCTACGAGCCCTCTGCTCCAGCCGCCGCCTACGAGCCCTCTGCTCCAGCCGCCGCCTACGAGCCCTCAGCTCCAGCCGCCGCCGCCGAGCCAGCCGCTCCAGCCGCCGCCGCCGAGCCAGCCGCTCCAGCCGCCGCCTACGAGCCAGCCGCTCCAGCCGCCGCCTACGAGCCAGCCGCTCCAGCCGCCGCCTACGAGCCAGCCGCTCCAGCCGCCGCCTACGAGCCAGCCGCTCCAGCCGCCGCCTACGAGCCAGCCGCTCCAGCCGCCGCCGAGCTTACTGCCCCTATGAACTGTGTTTCTGAACCCGCCAGCTCTAAGACTGTTTTCCCTCCCTGCCTCCCTCTCCCACCTCCATCCATTTATGTTTACACTGAACCTCCACCTCAAGCCCCCTCGCCCAGATCTCCACCTCGGACCTCTGGGCGATTACCTTCACCCCGGCTCCAACCTCCCTCTGCTCCACCGTTACCCATCAGTCCACCAGCGTCACCAGTATCCATCCTGCCTCCACTCACACCTTGTGCACTCGTCAGCCTGCCCTTCCCTCTGGACTACACTCCTCCGTCTCCGCTCCGTCACTCCGTCCCTCAGTTTCAGTTGGCTTCCTCACTCCCCCCGGTGTTCTTTTTGTTGGCTGTCCTACTGCTTCCACTGCGGCCTTCTGGAGTCCCGGCTGCGCTTCGGTCGGCAGAGCCTTTGGTTCCGCCATCTCCCGCCGGTCCTTCTGCGCCGACTGGGCTCAACGCCTCGAAGGCTTCGGATCCTGACCCGCCATGGCTGCCCGCTGCACCTGACCCGCCATGGCTGCCCGCTGCACCTGACCCGCCATGTATGCCCGCTGCATGTCTGCCCGCTGCACCTGACCCGCCATGGCTGCCTTCAGCCCCTGACCCGCCGTGGCTGCCTTCGGCCCCTGACCCGCCGTGGCTGCCTCCGGCCCCTGACCCGCCATGGCTTTTGAACCTGCCCTGGAGACCTCCACTCCAGTCTGCTCCTCCCCCTGCACCAGCTTGAGGTCTCCAGGGCGCCCGCCCCCCTCCCGGTTGTTTCATCTACGGCGCGAGGACGCGCCTACCGGGAGGGGGGGGTAATGTCACAGATCCCTTGTTCCCCTGGACTCTATTTCCCATAATCCTCCTGTTTCTACACCTGCACTCACTTCCCTCGTCAGCTCCTCATCAGCACTCATCACCTGCACCTGGACTTGATCATCTGCACTCCCTTTATAATGCACTCACTCCCTGCACTCCTGGTCCGTTCTCTGTTTATGTTAAGTGTATGTTTGGTTACTCCTTGCCCGTGTTGATTAAAGTATTGTCTATAACTGTGGAAATCCGTATCTGCCTCATCTCTACACCACCATACCGTAACAATAATATAATATAATATAATATAATAATTACTGGCTGTTTACAAACTCTGTTTTTTTAACTATAGCTTTTATTAATATTTTGAATTAGTTATTTGTTTATTTTCCATTTTCATTTTAGTTAAAGTTTTAGTAATTTTGCTTTTTTTTTTGTCCTTTTTATTATAATTTTTTTACTTCTTTTACTTCATTTTGATGATTTTATTCAGAAAACAAGACTTAATATCTGAAGTTTCAGAATGTAAAAAAAATAAAGGTATAAATTCATTTTAAAAGATAATATAATATAATATAATAATTACTGGCTGTTTACAAACTCTGTTTTTTTAACTAAAGCTTTTATTAATATTTTGAATTAGTTATTTGTTTATTTTCCATTTTCATTTTAGTTAAAGTTTTAGTAATTTTTTTTTTGTCCTTTTTATTATTTTTTTTTTACTTCTTTTACTTCATTTTGATGATTTTATTCAGAAAACAAGACTTAATATCTGAAGTTTCAGAATGTAAAAAAAATAAAGGTATAAATTCATTTTAAAAGATAATATAATATAATATTTTTGTCCTATTTATTAATTTTTTTATAACAATGTCTATTTAGTTTTATTGATTATTACAGTTTTCAGTTATTTTAGTAAATCAAGTTAAACTAAATGAAAATGAGAAAACTTGCTCTGGCAACTAGCTGAAAATGAATGTTTTCTTTTTTTAATAAATATTTTATTTTATTTTATTTATATTTTTTATCCCAAGTAACAAACTTGTTTTTAATGGTTTTTGTTTTAGTTAACTACAATAGCCCTGGCATGAGAATCAGCATTCAGCTTTTCAGCCATTGATTCCACGTCTGAATACATTTACGCCACATAAAGTTTGTGTAAAGCTGCCTTGTTGTTGTGATTACAAGCTTGTCAAGTGCTTTGTTGTCAGAAAGAACAGGAATCATGGAGGACACCAGGTTTATTCTTGCCTATTTATGGAGAAAATCTTATGAAAGCAAAAAAAGGATATTATGCATCCCATTCTTTGACATCCATATAAACTAGATAATCAGCTGGCTGACGATTCTGGAATTTCTGCCAAATACAGGCTATTTTTGCTGCCTATAAAACATACAATACACTTCAAATGATTTATCATATATGTAAATATGTACTTTAATGACAAGAGCAGGCGATGTTGCTGTTGTGGAAAAACTAATAAAGAATAGCAGTCGCATCAATCGCTCTTCCCTCCGGCATGTTTAAAGTTCATGGATCGCCCAATTCAGGAACTTATCCCTGAGCTTCCCAGTGGTAAATATGACTTCATGTGCAATTTTTAAGTAGGAAACTCATATTTATGATAATTCTGAGTGAAGGCATTATGAATGCAGCTGTAGATTAAGCAGATTTCTGTGGTAATCATCAGCAGCAGCTGGAGGGGTTTATTCCCTGTTCCTCGTGTTTGTCCTCTCTGAAGGTCAGACTCAGACCCGTGAGATTCCTCTGTGTGTCGCCGGGTAACTGAGTCTCAGCGCTGCGGATCTAACAGCTCAGACCCATCAGAGACGCAGGCGGCAAGAATAAATCCCTCACGTTTAAATGTTTATCATGTTTAAATTCAGTCAGTGACGGAACATTTTCTGTTAACGCAACAAACATATGAACTTTTGTTCAAGTGTTTCAAAACAAGAGGAATACCTTGTATCACTAGTGTAAGATAAGATAATATTAATCAATTAACTGACACATTAAGTTACATATATAATACAGCATGTAAGAACATTATTTAATGCACTCTTACTAGATGACAACATGATGAAACATCTCAGGTGAGAGCTTCGAAAGAGCATGTGTGTGTGTTAATATGCTGATTAACATTAGCGTCAGCTCGTTAGAGGTCATTCTGTGTGTGTGTGTGTGTGTGTGTGTGTGTGTTTGTGCTTCATTGTGTTCAGAGTTTATAGTCTCTCTTAAGATTCAGAGTAACGACCTGCCAAACCAGCAGCGGACAAACGATTCATCCTTTACAGCGGCTGTATTTCAGCCTCCAGTGTGTGTGTGTGAGTGTAAAATAAATGCATTTGTGAGTGTGTTTGCACCACGACCATCAGTAGTCACATTTACCACCTGCAGTGCATTCTGGGAGTGTTTAGTCATTTATGGACATTCTGTTTCATTAGAAACTCAGACAGACAGATTTGACCACACACACACACACACACACACACACACACACACACACACTCACACTCACACACACACACACACAGTCCCGTCCTCCACTCACCATTGGCTGTGAGACACAGAAGCAGCTGTCAATCAGGACGTCCTCCAGAAGCTCCTGATCTACACAAAAGAGATCAAATAAACATGTTCAGACACACTGACGAAAGCAACGAAACAGACTGATATAGTTTTAGATCGCAGGGGAAAATGAAGAAACTGCATGAGAGAAAATATCCAAAACCATAAACCGAATCATTTGACTCGAGTGACTCGTTCAGACCTCAGAGACGCTTTAAAAGACTCGCTTTGACAACAAAAAAGGATGATCTAATTACAGTTTGTAATGAGAGATTTTATATTAAACAGCACTGAAATAGTCAAAACAATTTCATTTTAACCAAATAATAAAAAGTTAAAACCTTAAAACACATTTTATTGTTAACTATTTTTTTTAATAAATAATATTACATAATATAAATATTAGATGAAAAAACATAAATATTAGAAAGGTTGCCTTGGAAACTAAATTAAATAAAATACCTGACATACTAAAATTATTAAAACAAAAACTGAAATAGGAATGAATTAAAGCTATACTGAAATATTAATATTGCAAAAATATACTAATACACTAATAAAAATGACAAAATCACAAAATTACTAAAACTAAAATGATCTGATTCTGAAAAATGAAAGTTAATTCAAAATATTAATAAATACTATAATAGTATATGACTAATACAAATGGTGCATGATGATTTGTGTGAGGAAAAGACACACGTTTAGATAAATTTAGACACATTTTTTGATGGTATCAATCATCATCCACTTTTCTTGTGTGGAAAACCGAAGCTCAGACATTCTGCTGAAGATTAAAGAAAGAAAATTGTACAGTACAGAAGAAGAATAATTCCTTTAAACATAAAACATCTCTCACATTTTCCCAAATACTCAGCAAAACCTTACGATGATCAAAAGAAGAGCTCGTGCAAATACATTTTATAGCTCATTTTTCCCTGAGTGGGTAAAAATAGAGACCCTAATTCATTTTTATTTCATTTCTCTGGAGAATAGAGCTTGGAATTACGTATCATAACGAAGGCATCTGTCTCCCTGAGCGGAGAGAGAGAGAGCTGGGAATTTTCCTTCATGTTACACGCGAGTAAAAGGGAAATCGGTCGTTGGGGATTTACGTGTGGCTGTTTTTAGTCGCTCCTGCGGGGCTTTCAGACGCTTCGGCAGGTACAGAATCACCTGAAGAGTCTCGCAGGAGTCGTGTAAATGATGCGTGTGTGAGTGAAGATAAGCTCTTATCTTGATTGACAGGTGTGATCCCCGCCTCTGCCCATCAGCGGTTTCCATGACAACCACAAACATCCCATTCATCCGCCCTGACAGGAGACCATCACCATGTGTGGGCAACAAATATCAACAAACATCATCATCAATTCGCTGAGAAGAGTCTCTCTCACACACACACACACACACACACACACACACACACACACACACGGGGTCTCGTGTTCCTGACCGCCTTGATTCAGTCATTAACCCTCTGATCTCTGACTCATTACACAATTAATTATGTTCAAACATTTTAAATGAACACAGGAGAAAACATGTGACCTCCGTTAGTGAAGCAATCAGCACTGCATGTGGGCGTGGCCACAGCACAGCTGCTATCCAATCAGAAGAGAGCTGGGGCGGGACTAAGAAAGAGGCTGAAGAATCACAAGAGAGCGGTAGAAACGGGCCCAGCGGTGGTCATCATCACATAGATCACATTTACAGCCGCTCCTGTGGAGAAACGTCTGACAGGATAAATCCTCGGCCGCACTAATGGTCTGGAGCTGGAGCGCAATGAGAACGATGTTTATCGCGGCGCTGATCTGTTCACGGCCATATACTGAGATTACGCCTAATTCTTGTTGAGGGTTGTTGGTTTAAAGAAGGGCCACTAATTGCTCTGGGAGGAGGAGCGAAGCAGGAGCGATGATGTCAGGACTGTGGGCGGAGTCATGATGTCATCATTCTGGATTCAGACCAGGGGTTTTCCATCTGGGGCCCTGGGAGGGAGTGCTTGGAATTCCGTGGAAAATTTTAAAGAAAAGGTGTACAAAAAATGTAAAAATAAATAACAGAAAAATAAATTTATGATTATTAAATTAATTAAATAAAATAAATAGTATTGTAGTTTTTAATAATAAAATATTATATTACAGTTAATGAGCACAACTGTAAAATAACATTTTTATTATTAAATTTATTTTATTATTATACTGCAAAAATGTGTTGTAATATATTATAGTAATATATTTCTCAATATTATATTGAATAATAATAATAATATTGTACGTATTAAGAAAAATGTAATTTTACAATTGTACAGTACAATATTTGTTTAGAGTATAACAGAAGTTAAATCGTAATATATTTCTTGATATTTTATTTATTAATAATAATAATTATTATTATTATTATTATTATTATTTTATTTTACAATTGTACTGTAAAATAAAATTATTATTATTATTAAAAAATTAATATTTAATTTAATAATAATAATAATAATAATAATAATAATTAATATATTTGAGTTATTTTACAAAAAATGTAAAAATGAATAATAGAAAAATAAATTAATAATTATATAAAAAGAATTTATGAATAAACCTTAGATTAAAACAAACAAACAAATAATCAGATAAAAATAAATAAGCAAATAAATTAGATTAAAATAAATAAAAAATTAAAAAATAGATTTAAAAATGAATAAATAAAAATTCATTGAATGAGTAAATGGGTAAATAAATAAACAAATAAATAAGTAATAAATAAATGATTAAAATACATAAAAAATAACTAATCAAAAATTAGAATGAGAATCAGAAATAGAATAAAAAATAAACGTTTTTATATAAAATAGAATAAAATAAATAAACATTATATTAAAAATAATTAAACAATAATTTATTAAAATAAATGAGCGAGTAAACAAATAATCAAAAATTAGATTTAAAAATAAATAAATTAAAATTGATTAAATTAAATAAGTAAATGAGCAAATAAACAAATAATAAATAAAGGATTAAAATAAATAAAAAATAACTAATTCAAAAATTAGAATGAGAATTAGAAAATATAATAAAATAAATAAACAAACATTATATTAAAAATTAAATAATAACTAAATAATTAAAATAAATGAGTACATAAACAAATAAAAAAAATAACAAATAAGTGGGTAAATAAACACATAAGTAATAAATAAATAAATAAATAAATAAATAAATAAATAAATATTACATTAAAATAAAAAATAACCAAAAATTAGATTAAAACAATAAACATTTGATTAAAAAAGAAAGTAGATTGAAATAAATGCGGTAAATAAATAAATAAATAAATAAAATACAGCACTATAATGACTAGGCAGAATGTAAATTAATAGAAACTAAATATTTTCCAAATAATATTTTACATATATATATATATATATATATATATATATATATATACATTTTTCACAGTATAAATTTGGTCTTTATACACAAAACTATAAAAATGTCTTAGGATGTTTTAGTATGGGCGTCCCTCGCGCGATTACGATCATATTTAGGGGTCTGACTGAAAACCTGAGCGTATCGCTGCAGGATCAATGATGTCATCGCTCTGGGTGGGGTCATGAAACACAACTGATGATGCCATGCCTATGGGCGGAGTCCTGCGGCCCAGAGAGTCCAGTGATGGACGACAGCAGAGAAAAGAACAGCGAAACAAAGGAAAGAGAAATGAACGGGAGAACACAATGGAAGGAGCTCCATTTCTCTTCTTTATCTCTTCGATGTGAGAAACACACTGTACGCATGTTCACAAAAACACGCCCATCTATCTGCCAGAAGACAACCAACCCGGCC
This sequence comes from Megalobrama amblycephala, assembly GCF_018812025.1. Classification (NCBI taxonomy): domain Eukaryota; kingdom Metazoa; phylum Chordata; class Actinopteri; order Cypriniformes; family Xenocyprididae; genus Megalobrama; species Megalobrama amblycephala. The sequence continues at coordinate 30,595,776 of NC_063044.1, read as the reverse complement.
TGAGGAACGTCTCATTCTGGCCCAGAGTTTTAATCAGGCCGTTTGCATGAGTCACATGCTCTCCGGCTGATATTTACCGTGGTATCACTGGCAGGGGAACCGTTGTGCTGCTCAAGGACAAAATCACAATCAGCCCTGTGGACTTTCTGTTCAAGCCTTTATCTCCTCCAGTGAACTGCAACAATCCCAGAAACCCCGAGATTCGGCTCCAATCTCCTCCGGACGTGTCTCCGCACTCGGAAGCCTGATGAAAACTGATGAAGCCACAGGGGAATCATGGGAGAATAATCTGCAGTCGCCAATAAGTGAGGTCACCTGACCAATCAAGTCTCTGCCCTTTATTCCCACAGCCTGCTTCATTTGCATCTGATGGATTTGATCTCAACGAGAGAGAGAGAGAGAGAGAGAGAGAGAGAATCGAAGCAGATCTACAGAGCACATTTTACACATATTGAATTTCACATTAAATCGTTCTGCATCTTTGAGCGCCTCGTATACTTGATTCTTACACTTTTGCAGGCTGTGATCGGCCTTTCTGTCACGCTGAACCGGCTCGCTCCAGTGCACAGACATTTTAAAAAGCACTGGGAGGGCAAATGTAGAAGTGAAAGTATTTCTCTAAAGATCTCCTGATGGTGTGTGTCCGGCACACAGAGAGCCGTGTGTATGTGAGTCACGTTTGTGTGTGTGTGTATTGATCGTGCAGCGTGGAGTTAAGACAGATTAAAGCAGCTTTTCCCAGGTGATCGACCTCATGTGAAACACGCTCGCAAACCAAACCAGCCACATCCATATCACCGGCTTCAGTCTCAGCTCTGATCGCGTCCGACTTTCACACTGAAACTGGAGCAGTTCTTCAGTGTTATTCAGCCTAACATGAAATCAGTCAATCTTCACTAGTGCTGACAGTGATGTGATCGAACCTCTAACAGCATTAAAGTTCACAGAAAAATTTTATGATTAATATTATTAGATGAAAATATAAAATAAAATAATAGATTAGTATTGTAATACTATTGTACTGTAAAAATGGAGTATTAAATAATAAAATATTATTTATAGTTAATAAGTACAACTGTAAAAAAATTTTTATTATTAAATGCAAGTACTGCAGTATAATAGTATTAAAATAGTTATATATTTCTCAATATTTTATTTAATATAATAATATTAATTAATATATTTTACACATTAACAATAATTTAATTTTATAATTGTACAGTACAATATTTGTTTAGCGTATAACAGTAGTTAATTAGTAATATATTTCTTAATATTTTATTTACTATTAATAATAATTATTATTTTTTATTTACAATATAACAGTATTACAATTGTAATATATTTCTTACAATTTTATTTAATAATAATAACAATAATAATAATAATGACAATAATGTTTTAGTATTAATAATTTTATTTCACAGTATAACATTAGTTAAATAATAAATTTCTTAATCTTTTATTTATTAGTAATAATAATAATAATAATACATTTATTTTACAATTAATAATTTTCACAATTGTACTGTAAAATAAAATTATTATTATTATTATTACTATTAAAAATTAATTATTTAAAATATAAATATTACACTTAATATTATACTTAATATATTATTACACTTAATATATTAAATACGTAATATATTTAATATTTTATTTAATAATAATAATAATAATAATAATAATAATTTTACTTTATTATATTATTATTATTATTATTAAATAATAATTATTACTACAGTTCAACAGTATTAAAGTAATATTTCCTAATATTTTATTTAATAATAATAATAATAATTATTATTATTATTATTATTATAATTCATATATTTTTACAGTTAATAATAATTTTATTTCACAATTTTACTGTAAAATAATTTTAATACTATTATTAGAACTCTTAAATAATATTTTTAACAATATTACACTTGTAATATATTTCTTAATATTTTATTTAATAAAATAATAATAATTTTGCTCTAAAATTGTACTGTATTAACAAAAACAATAATAATTATCACAGTATAACAGTATAAAATTAGCAATATATTTATTTATATTTTATTTAATAATAATAATAATAATAATAATAATAATGATGATAATTCATATATTTTAAAGTTATTCATAATTTTATTTCACAATTGTACTGTACAATATTTGTTTACAGTATAACGGTAGTTAAATAGAAATATCTTTCTTATTTATTAGTAACAATACTTTTATTCTACAATTAATAATAACAATTTAATTTCAATTGTACTGTAAAATAAAACTATAATTATTTTATTTATATACTTCCAGTGAAAATGGCCCTCAGTCATACAGGATCAGAATATGGTATATTCTTCAGTGAATGTGTTTGTATTTATTGAGCGCTTCACCGTGGCGCAACAAGCGTTTATAATTAACATTCAGCTCGTCTACAAGCTCCTGCATCTCATTACCGACTCTAATTAAGGTGCATGTAAAGGCCCAGAGACGTCTGTGAGACAACTGTGATCATGTCTTAACTCCTAATTCTGCCTAATGAATACTGATAAACCGCCAAACCTGCGAACGACAGCAGAAAGGCATTCTGGGAAATGTAGGATTAGTGTATATCCACATTCGGACACTGATGGATGGATAACGGCTGTCAGACCACCGGCTCTACATGATCTTCACTGACACACACACAGAAATCAATCCTCGCTCCTGACGGATCCGACACCAATCTCATCACATCATCCGGCAGATGCCCGTATCGCCTCCAAGCAGCTCAGACAGCAGATGATTGGTCGAATTGATCTGTTGCATTGTGGGTAGCAGACCCAGCTGACACAGTCATCGATCATCATTCTGTCTCTGACATGTTTAGAAGGTCCCACAGGAGAGAAAAGTCACGAATGAGATCTCATTAACGTCTCAAATGCTTCTCCTGCACTGCAAAGAGATTAAATGGAAAGTGAGTCTCCTGCTTCTCAGGTGTTTCTCAACACCAACATACAAATCTCACTATGAACTGAAGTAGCGACAGATCCTTTATTCTGTATCGCGACGTACATCCGAGTGTAAAGGATCGCTGAAAAAGAAAAAAATGTAGGGCGGGGCTTGTTTCTGTGCAAGGAGTTGACTGGATGTTGAGATGTGGGCGTGGCTCTCAAAAGTGTATGCAGATGAGTGTGAGCTTGAGGGGAGGAGTTTAAGCGCACTAAACGATTGGACAATCATGCATACATCACCAGAGGGTAACACATTAAAAGTTACATAATCAGATTACTTTTTTAAGTAACTAGTAAAGTAATGCATTACTTTTAGATTTACAACAAAATATCTGAGTTACTTTTTCAAAAAAGTAACGCAAGTTACTTTCTTTTACCATTCATTTCACTTCTGGTATTAAAGGGCCTTTACATTTGCCAAAAATAGAACTTTTATTTATTTTTTTGTTAAAAATCAAACAAGCAAGCCCAGCCCAGGAAGTAAGGCAAAAGTAACGTAATGCATTACTTTACATAAAAAGTAACTAAGTAATGCAATCAGTTACTTTTTCAGGGAGTAACACAAAATTGTAACACATTACTTTTAAAAGTAACTTTCCCCAAAACTGTTAACAGGTAAATAAAAAATAAAAAAAATGTAAACACGCACGGATGAATTATTAACAATATGATCTATAACTTGCATTTGAAAATTGATCAAGATCAAGTGAATTTCATGCCGACATTAAAGCTGCACTATGTAACTTTTTAAAAATAAAACTGCATTCATCTTGTGGAAGAACATTGTTTTGGTTGTGCTTCGGCTCTGTCTTCAGTCCTTAGGGCTGTGTATTGCCATGAATCTGCCGATACGATATAATGTGATATATTGCAATAATGTAAGAAAGGCGAAATGTTGCGATATTTTTTGATTGTGCTTCGGCTCTATATTCAGTCATTTTGCCTCTAAAGTAAATGTATCTTGATTTAAGAATGTTTAGATATTTTTACTGGAAAACAAGACCCTAACCCTACTGAATAAGGGCCGGTTCACACAGAGCGTGCTGTCGCTGTTAAAAACGTGAGATGCAGGTCAGTGAAACAGAAAAAGATCAAGGTCTAGAAGTGCCTTTTTTTAAAGTTGAACATTTCTTGAGCGCCCATACACCGCGTCGTGTGTGAGACGCTGTAAAAGACGTAAACGCAAGCAAAGACTAAAGTATAACACAAGACGCGTCACTTGTATTGTTTTGAATGGGAGAAAGTGCAATATGGTGGAATAAGTCCCGCCTTCTAAATAAGAGCCAATCGCCGACTGGTAAATCGACATCACGTCACTGCAGCGGCCAATAGAAGCTCCGGTTCCTATAGAAACAGTCAGACGCGCGCCTCCGAAATGAGACACAAGAGACGCACACTTTAGCGCATGAGCATTAGCTTGATCCAGCCTGAAAAATACAGTTTTTTGTCATGATTCGAGCGTTTAGAAACAGAATTTATGAGACAGTTGTTGTCAGATTTCATTGGTGATTTCAAATATGAAATTTAATCTAAAGCTTGGCAGACAGATTTGGAGAATTTGATGTTTCAAAGGCATTTCTAAGATGGCCGCTGAGTGAAACGACTTGTCTTAAAGGGACTTTGACACAATGGTTAAAGGCCGTTTACATTGAAAAACAATGGAAAAGTAGCGCAGTGCAATGGAAAAACGTGCTCTGTATGAACCCGTCCTCAGAACATCAGTTTTTGCATTGTATGAAAATGACATATGCAGGGCCGTAACCACCATAGACAATAGTAAGAAATGGCCAAATTGCCCAGCACTCGTCAATGTCAAAATGACTGAAATGGCCAATCAAATCAAAGAAGGCGGGCCTTACTGTTCACAGAAGACGAGTAGCTAAATATGTAATATTTGACAACTTTTTTATGATAGAAATGTTCAGTAATATCCAGTGATGCAAACTACTCAATATTTTTATGAAATTTCAACAAATTGAATTGAAAATATGCTATTATTTACAAATCAGGTAAATCATAACTGAATGTGATGAGACAAAAAAGTTTTGCGTATTCATATTAGACATACGATTAAGTGTGAATGTGAGCATATTTACAAATTACTTGAGACAATAGACCTTTCTTTTTTTATTAAAACCCTTTTATTCATTTAATTATTTAATTTAGTTTGAATAAAAAGACCAATAACCTAATAACATACCCCTGCAAAAAAACAAAACAAACTTTGGTGTTCAAGATGTTCAAGACATGCTTATGGTCTCGGATGTACAATTTCCTCTAAAGTCAGTCCTGACAGCTCTACAGTATAAATCACTATTAGAGCTTCATCACAGTGTATTTGAGTAAAGACATGCAGACGTAGTGTAGCTTTAATTATGACACATTAGCTCGATGCTGATCGTCACACGGTACTGAATGTAGTACATGTTGTGTCGTACCGACTCTGTCTTAGTCTCTTGGGCACAAAGTGGCTCATTAGTTAGCTGTCGTTTAGCACACTTTCTTCCACAGCGATGTGCAGCGCGCTCAATAAAGCAGACGTCCCTCTGGAGCTCCGGCACATTAATTATTCTGCTAAAAGGACAGCGATACTGACCATCACGCAGGACTAAATTATGCTTCAGAAGTCATGCTCCTATTACCTGCACACTGCCAGAGACGCCCACGCCGTCATAAATGGGAATAAACACTTAATATGATGGAGTCAATGTGAAATTAAAAATCACAATGTTTGCTTTCCAAATATACATTCCTGTTCTTAGTGTGAATGATTCAACGGTTATTCTAAAGAAAAAAGTAGTGGTAACAACAATACACTTCACTACATTTCAAAAATGTCTTTGTTAAAGCATTATAAGCCATGAATCTCGCCTACGAGGAGAATCACGACACCAGACTTTGATTTGAAGCAAAAAAGTATTTGAAAATCAGACTAAAATACAAAGGTATAAGACTGTGAACTAAACAGATTTAGTGAGGGAAAGAACTACAATCCCATGAAGCATTACGAACAGCATAATCAAATTAAAAACGATAGAGAAATATAAAACTATTCATTTAAAAATACTGATTTTATATATATATATAGAAACAACATATTTTAAGTTTAATGCAAAATAAGCATTTATATATATATCATGAGAGTTATGTATATATTGAGAGAGTAGGGAGACCGACTCGATTATGTCATTACGAGATACGTCTTTTGGCATGTTACGATTGTGGCGACACTGATTGGTGGAATTTTCTGTAGAGCATCATGGGTAATGTAGTTTTTCGCCACAAATTCTGCTGTTAAGTGTGATTATTTTAAAAATAAGCTGAAATAATGCAGGCTGATGGCTTCTATAGAAGTAAATACCATCGATTAAAAACCTCATAAAAATGTGAAAAGTTGCTTTTCATGAAGAATAGCTTTTTAAAACAAAGTGCATTAACAGATATTCACAGATACAACTTTTGATTTTAATAATGTATTAATAAATGTTGAAATTACCATTAATACTGTAGACGTATTGTTCATTAACTAATATAGTTAACTTATGGTCACAGTATTGTATAGTATTTTACAATGTTTTTCATTTTCAACAACAAACATCATCAATCCCTCTTATTTTTAACCACCTTCATCTAGAAACACTTTTCATAATCCAATCAAATTCTCAAGGAGAAAATCATGTTTAATGAAAATGGGTCAAAAATAAATAGAGTTCAATTTCTGCTCAATATCTGCTAATGGGGTCAGAAAAATATTCTTGTTTTTCCCTTTAAATATTTTTATGAGCCCATTGGCAGAAAATACTAATTTTAATACATTTTTCAGACTTAATATCTTCAGTCATTTCTCTTCTCCAGAAAATGTATCTTGATTTAAGAATGTTTAGATATTTGTGCTGAGAAAACTTTTTTCTCAGTGTGGCTAACAGTTTTGGGATGAATCTGCTTTTTGTTGCCGCAACTTGAGAAATTTCTCTTCATTACTATGGGAAACATGTTTTGCACTTACATTTGAGCGTGTTGAAGGCGAGCTGGAACGCTAATCGTTGTGACGCCTCGGCTCTGACCGCAGGCACGCTGACCTCTGACCTGCTGCCGTAGCTGATGAGCCTCTGAGCGGCGGGTTTCTCCAGGTGTGTGCTCTGAAAGATGGCAGCGGCGTGCAGGTACACCTGGTCCGGGCAGGTGGTACTCTCGTCTGGAGCGGACGGATCGGTCTGGAGCGGAGGAGGTTCTGCAGTGGCCGGATCCAGCAGAGAGAGACGCTTGAGAGCGGAGATGTGAGAGCCATGCTTCGATGAACGCCGCACAGCGCCGCCTTTCCTGACCATCCTGACCAAATCAATAATCAAACGCTCCATAAATATAGGGTTCAAACTCTGACTGTGAGCAGAGAATCATTTCAGTATTTGAAAACCTACTTAAAAAAAAATTCTGAATGTCACTTCATTAACAAAATATTAAATCATTTATTGTAAAAGATGTACAAACACACTCTGACAACAAAACATTTGAGAAAAAGGTGAGTGCAAAATATTGTTCTGACATTTATAAGTGCCTTTACAAGAAACAAGTGTACTTCAAGTTCATTTCAATAAGTATTCTAAAGTAAAGTTCAAGTTTATTTTTAAGTATACTTTATGTAGTAAGTACAAATAGTAGTATATTTGTAAGTGTATTATTCAATACTACTAAACTAGAATGGCCCACTTGTTAGTGTATAAAGTATACTTTTAAGTACAATTTAAGTGTAATAGTAGTAAACTTTGAGTACACAACTAATTTTGTTTGTACTTAAACTATACTACAAGTATACTTATAAGTTTTCTTTATAATGCAATATTTTCAAACAATATAGTATTGGATGCCAAAATATGTAAGTTTATAAGAAAATATATTCAATAGGCTACTCAATAAAAAAATAAACACAACTACAAGACAAGTATACTTAGAATACTTTTATTTATAATACTTTTAAGTATATTTCGATCAAAAGATTAAGTACAAGTATTGGCCACAATATATAATATAGTATAGTATTTTATGCAAAATATTGTTCAGACATTTATAGGTGCCCTTACAAAATCAAGTATACTTCAAGTTCCTTTTATCAAGTATATTTTCAAGTATACTTTATGTAGTAAGTACTAATATCAACGTATTAATAGTATACTTGTAAGTGTACTATTTCAATAATAGTTGGGACAAAAATGGCCCACTTGTTAAAGTATAAAAATATAGTTTTAAGTACACTTTAAGTGTAACAGTAGTAAACTTTAGTACACAACTAGTTTAAAACTATGTTTTTTGTTTGTACTTAAACTATACTACAAGTATACTTATAAGTTTTCTTTATAATGCAATATTTTCAAACAATATAGTACTGGATGCCGAAATATGTAAGTTTATAAGAAACTATATTCAATAGGCTACGAAATAAAAAAATAAACACAACTACGAGACAAGTATACTTAGAATACTTTTATTTATAATACTTTTAAGTATATTTCGATCAAAAGATTAAGTACAAGTATTGGCCACAATATATAATATAGTATAGTATTTTATTCAAAAATAGTATTTTATGTAAAATATTGTTCAGACATTTATAGGTGCCCTTACAAAAATCAAGTATACTTCAAATTCCTTTTATCAAGTATATTTTCAAGTATACTTTATGTAGTAAGTACTAATATCAATGTATTAATAGTATACTTGCAAGATAATAGTTGGGACAAAAACGGCCCACTTGTTAAAGTATAAAAATATACTTTTAAGTACACTTTAAGTGTAGTAAACTTTAGTACACAACTAGTTTACAACTGTTTTTTTTTGTTGTTGTTTTTTTCTGCAACTAGTGAACTTATATACTGATAATTTATTACTAGTTAAATACTTTTAGGACATTTTTTTTTATTTTATGAAAGTACACTTTGAAGTACACTACAAGCATACTTATAGGTTTTCTTTATAATGCAATATCAACAAATCTATTGTATTGGATGCCAAAACATTTAAGTTTATGTAAAATTATGTGGAAAATATAACAATAGGCTACTCAATAAAACAAGTAAACACAACTATGAGACAAGTATACTTAGAATACTTAATTATATTTTTAAGTATATCTCGATCAAATTATTAAGTACAAGTATTGGCCACAATATACTGTTTTCTGTCAGTATAAGTCAAGTATACTTAAGTGTAATTTTAAGTAGCCTATATAAGAAGTACATAAAAAGTTGTACTTATTTTTAGTTTAAAGAAGTATACTAATAATAGCATACTTGAATAAATGTCTTTTTTTGTAAAGGTGTCCAAATACTTTATATATTTACACTTTATAATAAGGTTTCATTTGTAAACATTAGTTAAGAGTGAAAAATACATCTAAAGTATTTATTAATCTTACTTGGTGTAATTTCAACATTTACTAATACATCTAAAGTTGTATCTGAATATATTTTTATTAACTAACGTTAACAAAGATTAATAAATGCTGTAATGTATTAGTTAACTAACATCAACTAATATATTATTGTAATTTGACAGATTATTATAACCACAGTGATTTAAATCATTTCTCAACATCATTATTATCAAGTTTTAAAGCAGAGATATTAAAAATGCAAACATCTGTGCTGAACAAACAAATCAAAACAACTTCATCCTCAGTTTCTGTCAGAAAGAGTAGCCGAAATATTCGCTGATTAAGTGATTATTATGATTTATTCGCTCTGAAAATAGTAATAATATCGTTAATATAATATTTTAGACCACTGGAGGATGTTGTTTTCCTAAAAAATGACAGAAAGAAACTCACCCGAAACTCTTTGCTCATGAAAACATCGCAGAATCTCTGAAGATCTGAGGAAACTTCAGCAAACGAAAACAGCCTGAAACTGTCACGTGACGCAGGATTCCGTCTCCATGGCGACGGGAGGCGGAAAGGCGGGAATGATGCGGTGAGGGAGCAGCTTTACTTATTTCAGCAGCAAAACAAACGTAAGTTTTTACTTTAAAGTTCACACTAGGGGCAAATAGTTTACTCGTTGTGCCATTATGAGTCACTTTATACTTAATCGACCGTTTAATCCAATCTGCACATTCACATTTATACACTAAAAATGGAGTGTCCGTGTAGATAAAACCTTTTATAAATACTCAAAACTCGCTGCACGCGATATTTAACAGTAAAAACGTTCAGTGAATCTGTTACCGCACTAAAATGAAAGCGTAAATTAGTGTGTAACTTTATAAACTGGTTTAGAGATTAACAACAGATTGTTCAGTTTCTCTGAGGATCTGCTGCCATCTGGTGGACACGATCGGAACTGCAACTGCGGTGATCATCTGAAGATTAATGCATAATAATAATAAACATCTGTACTGTTTTGATATTAATTCATACCTATGCTCGTTTATCATTTATTTATTTTCTTTTATTTCTATTATTGAAAGAGACCAGATTAGATATGTGATATATGACGTTAGGAGGCGCTGAAACAGGCACAGAAATACTGATGGCAAATTAATATTATAAATGTGTAAAATATTTCATTTCTATTACAGTACATCATTGCGTTTTTGTCTACTTGCTGAAATACTGTTGGATATAAGTGAGATTTATTTTAAATAAACTTATTTAATCAAATTTTAACATTTTTTATTTTAATACTTTCAATAATTTAATTTATTTTAATTTAGTTATTTTTACATTTGTACTTTTTATTTAAACCAAGTTTTATTTGTTTAGTTATATCACATTTATTTTTTATTTCTCTATATGAAATGTTTTTATGTAGTTATTTATTTTATTACAATCAAATTGTATTTATTTATGTTAATCCATTTACTTTAATCTGAAGTATTTATTAATTTATTTTTTTAATTTAAATAAAAATAAATATATTTATTTTAATCAATATATTTAAATCTAACTAATAATTTATTATTTAATTATTTAAATTAAATTGTATTTATGTATTTATTTTTATTTATTTTCGTTTTAATCAATGTATTTATTTATTTATTTATTTATTTTTTACACAGTTTTCTCTAAGTATTTCCACAGACACCGTCATTCCCTCGTGGCCCCGGACCCCTGAACTGAAGTACTGAAATGGGAGGGATTGGTGGGCCGGACGTGATACAATAAAGGGGTCTAAATCATTTTCTTTTCATTATACGTTTTTATGGCGTACAGTTCACTCTCTATTAAAGTTTCTCAGTGCCAGAATAACTTTAAACCAGGTTAAATCTCATGAACAGAACAGAGGAGTCAGAAAGATGATGTACACTTCATATATCACATCAAGTCCTTTGATTAAAGTCAGATGATCATGTTTATTTGAGCAGTATGTTAAGACCTGCTAACAACAGTTCCCATTTTAAGTCAAATAGCAGTTTTATTTGTGTTTTTGTTCTAATATCAGCACTTTCAAGTCCTGTCCACTAAACAATCAGAGAAAAATAAAACAATGTATATAAAGGAATCAACAGAGAACAGAAAACAGTGCATGAATTACACAAACCTCTTATGGCCAAACTGAAAAATATACATGACAAGATTATTTATAGGTCAAAACATAAAACATTAATTTATGTAAAACATTTCTATGTACACAAACACAGGTGACACAGAGGCTTCTGGAAATTTACATGTATGCATTTACACTGCATTAATGCATTAAAGGTACAGTATGTATGTTATCAATCCAGCCCATACTGAACGTCACAGTATAATTGTGCACGTGTTTATCTAATATATAAATCCATTATACGTCTATGTATGTGCTTATTTGCATAGCTGTGTGTGTGTGTGTGTGTGTGTGTGTGTGTGTGTAATGTAGATGGTTACAGCCTTCTAATGAACAACAGCAGATCTCTTTTCAGAAAGACGGACATAACTGATGTGCTCATTGAGAGGCAAGATAGTCTACATTATTAATACTCAGATTAACTTACACACACACACACACACACACACACACACACTTGTACGTTGTGAGGACATTCATTGACACAGCTTCTTACTCTACCCTTTACCCAATTATCACCTGATCCCTAAAACCAAGTCTGACCCTCAAACAGGCCTTTAAAAGGATCTCAGAGACTGAAGAACGGCCAAAATGACCTCACTTTACTCCCTGTCACTGATGATCTAGTACACAAATACACTCACACATACACTCTCACAAACACACACACACACACACATTTGAAGAAGTTAAGAAGACTCTTAAGACTCTTCTTAACTTAAATCACATTCTCTGAAATTTTCTGCACTGCAAAGTAAACATGAGTTTGAGTATTTCTGTCTTGTTTTCCAGTACAAAGATCTAAACATTCTTAAATCAAGATACATTTACTGGAGAAGCAAATTGACTTAAAACTAGGGATGCACCAATGTATCGGCTGCCAATATTTATCGGCCGATTTTTGCTCAATTTACAACCATCGGCTGTAGCAGGAAAAAGGCCGATATAACAAATCGATGGTTTATTAAAGGGTTAGTTCACCCAAAAATGAAAATTCTGTCATTTATTAATCACCCTCATGTCGTTCCACACCTGTAAGACATTCGTTAATCTTCGGAACACAAATTAAGATATTTTTGTTGAACTCAGTGAGGCCTGCATAGCCAGCAATGACATTTCCTCTCTCAAGATCCATTAATGTACTAAAAACATATTTAAATCAGTTCATGTGAGTACAGTGGTTCAATATTAATATTATAAAGCCACGAGAATATTTTTGGTGCGGCAAAAAAACAAAATAACGACTTATATAGTGATGGCCGATTTCAAAACACTGTTTCAGGAAGCTTCGGAGCGTTATGAAACTTCTGTGTCGAATCATGATTCGGATTGCGTGTCAAACTGCCAAACTGCTGAAATCACGTGACTTTGGCGTTCCGAACCACTGATTCGACACACTGATTCATTACGCTCCGATGCTTCCTGAAGCAGTGTTTTGAAATCGGCCATCACTAAGTAAGTCGTTATTTTGTTTTTTTGGTGCACCAAAAATATTCTCGTGGCTTTATAATATTAATATTGAACCACTGTACTCACATGAACTGATTTAAATATGTTTTTAGTACATTAACCCTCTGGAGTCTGAGGCTGATTTGGGGCCTGGAGAAGTTTTGACATGCCCTGACATTTGTGCTTTTTTCAGTTTTTCATAAACATATTAATGACAAAAGTGTCATTACACTGTATTCAGCACAAACTAGGCTACAATAATATGTGAGGAACATGTATGTGCATGTTTGTGTTTTTGAAGGAATAACATTTATGCGTGGTTACTGAAAAAACAAAAAACTTAAGTCACTGAAATAAGGCCAAAAAAAGTATATTAAATCTGTGTTTACAATACTTTAGGGTACTGGAGGTTGTAAACTAGAGTTTTTGCTTCAAAATTATGTAAAAATTATGTTGCCTACTCCTTCATATAAAACAATATATTGATTTAGTTTTTGTAAGACACTTTTTGCCAAGAAACACAGTATGCGAGGAGGCGTGAATCACCACTGAATAATGGCTCATTCTCACCTGTGAAGACAAAAGAATTGGATAGTAATGAGCTGAAATGACTTGCATATTAATGAGGCATTTCAGTCAGGTAGGCTGTGAAAAAAACCTTCTGTGATGTCTCAAGCTCATCATGATATATGAAACATACAGAAAAATATTACAATATAAAGTAATGGTTTTATATTATACTTTAAAATATAATGTATTTCTGTGATGCAAAGAGTCTGAATATAGGCTTTTAGTTTAAAAGCATGCACATTTGGAGAAATATTGGATTCTCATATGCTTATGTCAATTTTCTATACAGAGGAGTTATATTTATTTAATATTCATTGTCATTACTATGAGCGCTGGTGTTTTCAATTCATCCTTGAAGTCGGAGGGCGCTCTCTGTGCATTTTTAGTCCACAAATTCATCTAAAAGAAGAAGAGGCTATTCCATGAATGGAGTTTCCAATTCATACTGCAGCCGGAGGGCGCTAAAGAAACAAAAACTCATCTAAAATTCATCTATAGAAGAAAAGAAAACAGGAACTAACTGCATGTCTTCTAGAGCTCGCTAACCATGACTTTTACATCCAGATAAACACTTTTCAAGACAATAAATACACGATTGAGATGATGAATGCATGTATTGCCTCAGAATTTGTGTCTGAATAGCGCTGGCTCCGTGGGCGTGGCCGCATTAGCAGATAATGAGCTGAATCACGGACTTCTGACATGGCTCTCTTTTCATACAGATTACATAAACACAGAAGGTTTGTTTTCGATTTGACTTACATGATTTAAAACCTGACATCTTAACGTTTTTTTAGACATAAGTGTAATTTTTCTGTGATTAGTATTCACTAAGTTACAGTTCATTTTCTGAGAACTATCAGATTGGACTTCGTTCAGAGAGAGAGGAGAAATCACGCATCATGTTAGTTTTCTTTATTTTACAAAAAGCACAACATTTTGTTTTTACTCTTGAGTGTATACAAATAGAAGATATTCTATAGTTTCAGTTGATATATTACTTATGTCTCTATGACAAAAAATGACAGCGTATTTTAAGTCTGTTTTGCTGCAATGTGAAAAAAAACCTGCAACCTCAGAGAGTTAAAGGTCCCGTTTTTCGTGGTTTTTTGAAGCTTTGATTGTGTTTATAGTGTGCAATATAACATGCGTTCATGTTTCGCGTGTAAAAAAAACAGTATTTTTCACATAATTTACTTATCTGTATACCGCTGTCATAAAAACGGGCTGATGACTTCCTTGTTCTATGAAGTCCCTCCTTCAGAAATACGCAACGAGTTCTGATTGTGCCAGCGGTTCCTGTGTTGTGATTTGACAGCAGTTTAACCATAGAGTTTAACGCATCTTGCCCGGAAAGGTCACGCCTCTTACCATAACGTGGAGATGCACGCGCTCAGTGTTATTGTAAACATGTCTTTAATTTTACCCTATCAATTTGAGCCGGAATCAGACCCGGTGATTGGACTGCGGGATGAAAATAACAGCGTTTCGACGACATGGCGACAAACACACTCTACAAACGCAACTCTTGTGTATTCCTGTGGGCGGAGGTTAGTCAAAAAACTGTTTTAGTGACGTCATTAAAGAAGGAAGTAGAGGGATGTAGTCCAAACTGGCCGTTCGATGTAGGCGACTTCTGTTAAATAAAATATCTCGCTTGGCATTGAACTTTGAGCTTTAAAATTTTACAGATTTTATTTATACTCTAACAACAACATTACACACTAACTAAAGTTTGAAACATGGGATCACGAAGAACGGGACCTTTAATGGATCTTGAGAGAGGAAATGTCATTGCTCAGGCCTCACTGAGCCATCGGATTTCATCAAAAATATCTTAATTTGTGTTCCGAAGATTAAAGAAGGTCTTATGGGTGTGGAACGACATGAGAGTGATTAATAAATGACAGAATTTTCATTTTTGGGTGAACTTTGAACTTTAAAATCGGTATCGGCCCCAATAAATCATATCGGTGCATCCCTACTTAAATCAAGAATAAATATCTGCCAGTGGGGTCAGAAAAATAATCTTGTTTTCCCTTTGAATCGAGTTTATGTTTTTGACTTCACTGGCAGATATTTGCTTAAATAAAGTCAGCAAAACATGTGTTGTGGAACTTAGAGATGGTAACACAGATTGAATATGGCAGTCGAGTGTCAGGAGTCTCAAGGTGCTTTACCGATAATGAGGATACTCATGAGGAAGACCATGATGAAAAATATCCACATGAAGAATCGGTCCATCACCTTGGCGATCTTCTTCCATTCGGCCACTTTCAGGCACGTCGCCTTCTGCTCGCGGAAGCAGTTTGCGATATATTCGACATTCCAGACCAGTTTCGGGTCGCACCCGAGAATTCCACCGTTGCCACGACAACTGCAGTAAACACAGCGGTCAAAGGTCAGATGGAAGGCAGCCGATTTGTCATCATCAGGGCAACAGGGGGGCGGAGCTCCTTTGAGCTTCTTCTTGAGGTTCTGTTTGTGGTTCCGAAGGAAGGGCTCGGAATCCTCCGACTGTCCGAACGGTGACGCGCAGCTCTCTCCGACCTCATAGACGAAGAAGATCTTGGACATGTAGTCGATGATGAGAACTTTGGCCCAGTATGGCACCGGTTTGGCCTCCGCTCCACAGAAATGAATGTTCATGATGAAGATGGTCAGAGAAGTGGACGCTGTGATCATAGTCATCGTCGCTACGTAGTACTTACCTAACAGAGAGAGAGAAAGAGCTCAGCGTTAATCTCGTTCTCACTATCTTTTATCTGTCTGAAGAGAAACACTCACTGTCCATCTGATCTCAGATACGGACACACTTCAGAATAGCAAACTATCAGAGGTCAAAATCGAGTAAAAGCTTCTCGCCAGTCGGCTGTTTATATTATTTGCATAATGTGTGGATTAAAGTGAACTAGATGAGTAAAGCTTGACAAAGTCTGAAAGTTTGAAATAACGACATGCACACACAAATATATATAAAGCACATTTTATAATTTTCATCATAACATGTATAGTTATTGCTAGCGTGTTTTAACATGTTACTAGCATTAATTAGCATGTTTGTAACATGATTTAACACAATGCTATAATGAATTAGCATGTTGCTAGCATGATTTAGTACATTGTTAGCAAGTTTTAACATGTAGCTAGCATTATTTAACATATTGTTAGCACGCTTTAGCTTGTTATCAACATGATTTAGCATGTGGCTAGCATGTTTCTAACATGATTTAACATTAACTTGTTGCTAGTATGATTTAACACAATGCTAGAATGAATTAGCATTTTGTTAACATGATTTACCATTTTTCTAGCATGATTTGAAACATTGCAAACATATTGCTAGCATGATTTAGCACATTGCTAGCAAGTTTTAACATGTTGCTAGTATGATTTAACAAATTGCTAACATGTTTTAACATGTTGCTAGCATTAATTAGCATGTTTGTTAACATGATTAGCAAACATGATTTGCTAGCATGATTTAGCATGTTGGTAACATGATTTATTTAACGAATTGCTTGCTTGACTTGGCACACTGCTAACACGTTTTGGCATTTTTCTAGCAAAATTTAACATGTTAACATTAATTAACACACTGCTAGCTTGAATTGGCACATTGTTGGCATGTTTCTTACATGATTTAACACATTGCTAGCATTTTGCTAGCATTATTAAACCATTGCTAACATGTTTGCTAACATGATTTTACATTTCTAGCATGTTATTAGCATGATTTAACATGTTGCTAGTATGATTTAACATTGCTAGCATGTTTTAACATGTCACTAACGTGATTTAGCCTTTTGCTAGCATGCTTCTAACATGATTTAACATTGCTAACATGAATTAACATGTTGCTAGTATGGTTTAGAATTTTGTTATCATTTCTGTAACATGATTTAACACATTGCTAACATGTTGGCGGCTTGAATTAACAGATTACTAGCATTTTTTTAAACCTGTTGCTAGCATTAATTAGCATTTTGCTTTTTTTGCAACATGTTTGCTTTAATTGGCATGTTGCTAACATGTTTTAGGATGTTGCTAACATGTTGTTAACATTATTTAACACATTTCTAGCATGTTGCTAGCATGTTTTAACCAAAGTCCCTTTAAGACAAGTCATTTCACTCGGCGGCCATCTTTGAAACGCCTCTCGGGCATCCTGGGCCTCATGAAATCTCTTTAAATGGGGAAACATCAAATTCTCCAAAACTGTTCGCCAACCTTACGATTACATTTCATATTTGAAATCACCAATGAAATCTAACAACAACCGGCTCATAAATTTAGTTTCTAAACGCTCGAATCATGACAAAAAAAATTTATTTTTCAGGCTGGATCAAGCTAATGCGCATGTGCAGACCTAAATGCGCGTCTCTTCAGAGGCGCGCGTCTGACTGTTTCTATCTATCCGGTAATTCTAACGGCCGCTGAAGTGACGCGATGACTTTACCAGTCAGCGATTGGCTTTTTATTTAGAAGGCGGGACTTATTCCGCCATATTGCGCGTTACGCTTTCTCCCATTCAAAACGAGTGACACGTCTTGTGTTATTCTATAGTCTTTGTTTTAACACATTGCCTGCATGTTTTAGCATGTTGTCCTGTGATAGTTCTTAAGCTTTGCTAGTGAAGTTTTTCGTAATTTTGCTCATCCGGTTTACAAAAAACGTTAATCTGATCAGTTAGAAAAGATATAACAACCCGAGTTTAGTGGTCGCATTAATTTTAGAAATTTTGAATTAGATAATTAAAGATTAGAATAGATCATTATAAGAATGATAATATGACCCTCACTAAAACAGCTAATCAATACCAATCACTAGATCAGAGACTCACCGATCAGAGGAACGCTCTCGGAGGGAGGCATGCTCTCCGCCACCATCATCTGAAACACGGTGAGCGCCAGCAGAACGGTCACGCCCAGCGAAACCTTCTCACCCGAGTCGGCGGGCAGGTAGAAGCCCAGAGGTGCCAGGAAGGAGATGAGGAAACAGGGCAGCAGCAGGTTAAAGATGTAGAACGAGCTCCGCCTCTGCAGCAGAACCGTGTAGGTGATGTCGGGATACGGATCCGAGCAGCAGCCGTACATGATCACGTTCTTAGTGGCCGGCATTCCGTGACATTCCCACTCCACATTCTCCACGAAGTCCGAGAGGTCGCCGCTCTCCATCCCCATGCTGATGTCCACCTGGAGATGAATGGGCGGGTTAGATACCTGATAGTCGCACTTTATAACGCATGTCTGTCACACTATGGAATTATTTAAATGAGTCTGTTCTGCACTAGCCTATTACTGTAGTATTAACTACTATGATAAACTTGCCCCTAAAGTGCAATTGTTGTTTTATGTGTCAGTCTCTTTCTGTCGAAGTGGATGATTTTTGCCCAGAATTTTGCATCGGTTTTATCACTGTATCTACTCATGGCAATGCTCATGTATTTGGTCTTGGCAGACTAGATCGATTGCTGCTGATTATGATTGTTATTGCTGCTGCTGATTATTGCTGCTGATTATGATGATGCTTGCTGCTGCTAGTTGTTGATGCTGCTGCTGCTGATTATGATGATTATTGCTGCTGCTGATTTTGATTATTATTGCTGCTGCTGATTATGCTGATTATTGCTGCTGATTATTGCTGCTGATTATGATGATTCTTGCTGCTGCTGATTTTGATTATTATTGCTGCTGCTGATTATGCTGATTATTGCTGCTGATTATTGCTGCTGATTATGATGATTCTTGCTGCTGCTAGTTGTTGATGCTGCTGCTGATTATGATGATTCTTGCTGCTGCTAGTTGTTGATGCTGCTGCTGATTATGATGATTATTGCTGCTGATTATTGCTGCTGATTATGATGATTCTTGCTGCTGCTAGTTGTTGATGCTGCTGCTGATTATGATGATTCTTGCTGCTGCTAGTTGTTGATGCTGCTGCTGATTATGATGATTATTGCTGCTGCTGATTTTGATTATTATTGCTGCTGCTGATTATGCTGATTATTGCTGCTGATTATTGCTGCTGATTATTGCTGCTGATTATGATGATTCTTGCTGCTGCTGATTTTGATTATTATTGCTGCTGCTGATTATGCTGATTATTGCTGCTGATTATTGCTGCTGATTATGATGATTCTTGCTGCTGCTAGTTGTTGATGCTGCTGCTGATTATGATGATTCTTGCTGCTGCTAGTTGTTGATGCTGCTGCTGATTATGATGATTATTGCTGCTGATTATTGCTGCTGATTATGATGATTCTTGCTGCTGCTAGTTGTTGATACTGCTGCTGATTATGATGATTCTTGCTGCTGCTAGTTGTTGATGCTGCTGCTGATTATGATGATTATTGCTGCTGCTGATTTTGATTATTATTGCTGCTGCTGATTATGCTGATTATTGCTGCTGATTATGATGATTATTGCTGCTGCTGATTTTGATTATTATTGCTGCTGCTGATTATGCTGATTATTGCTGCTGATTATGATGATTCTTGCTGCTGCTAGTTGTTGATGCTGCTGCTGATTATGATGATTCTTGCTGCTGCTAGTTGTTGATGTTGCTGCTGATTATGATGATTATTGCTGTTGCTGATTTTGATTATTATTGCTGCTGCTGCTGATTATTGCTGCTGCTGATTTTGATTATTATTGCTGCTGCTGATTATGCTGATTATTGCTGCTGATTATGATGATTCTTGCTGTTGCTGATTTTGATTATTATTGCTGCTGCTGATTATTGCTGCTGCTGATTTTGATTATTATTGCTGCTGCTGATTATGCTGATTATTGCTGCTGATTATGATGATTCTTGCTGCTGCTAATTATTGATGCTGCTGCTGCTGCTGATTATTGCTGCTGCTGATTTTGATAATTGTTGCTGCTGATTATGATGATTATTGCTGTTGCTGATTACTGCTGCTGCTGTTAATTATTGATGCTGCTGCTGATTATTGCTGCTGCTGATTTTGATAATTATTGCTGCTGATTATGATGATTATTGTTGTTGCTGATTACTGCTGCTGCTGTTAATTATTGATGCTGCTGCTGCTGATTATTGCTGCTGCTGATTTTGATAATTGTTGCTGCTGATTATGATGATTATTGCTGTTGCTGATTACTGCTGCTGCTGTTAATTATTGATGCTGCTGCTGATTATTGCTGCTGCTGATTTTGATAATTATTGCTGCTGCTGATTATGATGATTATTGTTGTTGCTGATTACTGCTGCTGCTGCTGTTAATTATTGATGCTGCTTATTGCTGCTGCTGATGATTTTGATAATTATTGCTGCTGCTATTAATTATTCATGCTGCTGATTATGATGATTATTGCTACTGCTGCTGCCATTGATTATTGCTGATCTAGCAGATCTAGACAGGTGGTGCTGGGGAGGTGGAGGGTTTCAGAGGAACTCTGATAGTGCACCGAAGGACTAGCTTATAGCAAACACTGAACCAAATTATTTAAATGTTGAGCAAGCAATCTCATTGTCTGCTGGATCAGAAGAGACCAATCAACTTGTGCCATGCGGTAATGATGTGATTGCTTGCAGATTGCACCTCTCAGACTGTGCCCTCTAGAGTTTCACAGCTGAACTAGATATTCATAGAAAACATGTAAGATGCCAATAGTAAGATATAAGTAAGATAAAAATTTGTGTATACATTTTAAGATATAAATTTGTGTATTTTACATGTTTTTTTTTTTTTTTCCGGAATGCTCATTTGGCAAGTAAAGGCATATTCCGTATATTAAGTGAAGAACATATGTTATGCAATTATTTATTTTATTAGGAAAATACCAAAGAAGTGGACTCTTTGCAAACCAAATTTTTCACATTTTATATAATGACTATACATAAACCCTTTGAAACAAACTAAAAACAAACAAACAAAAAAAAAAAAAAATACTGAAAACTTTTAATGCTTTTAAAGCACTGAAATTTGCTTTTTTTCCCCTCTTTTTTTTTTTTTTTTCCCTTTCTGGCAGCTAATGTTAATAATGTGATTATGTAAAACCTCTTGTTCTTGTGGCATTGAATTAAACAAATTCTTGGCCAGAATTAACTGTAAACTGGACTATAGATTTGTATCTGACTTTAAAAACTTTTTAGGCACCACCAGGACAATCTGACGATGATCTCACCAAATTTTGTGCCGATACGTCAAAGCTTTCAAGTCTAGATGCAAATCTTTTTTAGTTTGTTTCAGTTTACATTTATTTTATTTCAAGAAACGAAAATATTTTTCATGGTTTTGGTTTTAGTAAACTATAATAACCCTGAAATGTGGGTATTTTACAAAAGATTTCATGCACTTCTAAAAATGAATTTCTTTCTCATTATTTTTGTCCAGTTTTCCAGTACAAATATCTGAACATTCTTAAATCAAGATTCTTAAATCTTTAGATATTTGTACTGGACAAAAATACTGAGGAAGAACATAATTTTTTGCAGTGTTCAGATGTTTGTTTAACATAGCGTTTAGAACATTGAGAACTTAACTACTTTAAACTTTAAAGAACGTTAAAGAACTTTAAAAAACATTAAAAGACCATGTTGCAGATAGTTTCCTTGAGATCTTTTATCAAATACAAATACTATCATACAAACCTTGTTTGTTTGAAGAACGTTTGTTCCTAACATTATCCAAATGTTTGGGACATGGTACAGCTGTGGACGTCTGTCAGATGTAATATATTGTGTTTGGTGTTTGTACCTGGTTTCCATTGTAGGTCCATGAGCCGAAGGTAAGGTTGCACTGCTGGCTGTCGAAGGGAAAGTAGGAAACATCCACCACACAGGAGCTCTTAGTGATGGCCGGAGCGTCCCACGTGATCTCACCATTATACCGCAACACCACATTAGTGTCCACCGGCCCGGAGAAATCATCATCCGCCCTGCGAGAGCACACGTGTGTTTTGAAGAGGAAAACACAGAGAGAGAGAATTCAAGTTAAAGAGGACCTATTATGCCTTTCTCAAAGTCTTGATTTAGTTTTTTGGGCTCTACTAGATAATGTTTTCCTGCTTGAATGTTGATTATTTTCCTCATATTTTCCATTGTTGCAGCTCCTCTCTTCCCAGTCTGTCAGTAACGCTCTGTTTAGTTCCTGTCTCTATGAAGCCCCTCCTTCTGAAAAGCACAATGTGCTCTGATTGGTCGGCTGGAGCAGTGTGTTGTGATTGGTCATTAGGGAAATGTCCCGCCCCTTACCATAACCACCAGTTTCAACACACTACTAACTAACTCAACCAGGCCCCGCCCCTTTATTCTGCGTATGAATTATTTAAATGAGAAATATTGTGATGAAAGGATCTGATCATTTTCCTCACTGCAGCTGTATAGAGACAATGGAAAAAATAACAGGAAAGCCAATGTGTGCGTGAACGTACTGGCGTACTTGTTATACAGCACCAGGTCTGGTCTCCACACGAGGCTGCTGGGAATGCGTATAACCTCCAGACCGTCGTACTCCTCTTTATTCCACTTCAGGTAGGCGTCATGCCACGTCTGTCTGATCCACAGATACGCGATTAACACCTGGTTCCTCTCGTCCTGCACAGAGACGGACAGGTGATGTTGAGATAGTGATGTACAGGGTGATTCTCCACTTTACACTCTAAAATCTTAAAGAATTAAACTACTACATTATCTTTGTGTTCAAACATTTACACATGCAAGGTTAATCACATTAGCAGTTTGGAAATTATGTTTCATATTTGTGTTAAAACATCACATGACCTTAAAATAAAGATCTGATTTTGGTCTTGACAACCTTCTACTAGATTTTAATATGTGTAATAAAGTCATTCAGCAGAATATAAATTGCACATTGTTCTTTCTTTCTCTATTCCTTTCACACACTATGTCTGTATGATGTTACTAAAGGTCAGTTGAGCAGAGACACTCAGACTGCTGTTAATATTAGATGCCAACAAGAGACAGAGAGAGTGAGTGAGAGAGAGAGAGAGAGATGGCTATATATATCACATACGCACTCTTAAAACGGAAGGGTCTTTATTGGCATCTGTGGTTCCATGAAGAACTTTTAACATCTATAAACCTTTTTCATTGCACAAAAGGGTTCTTTAGAGTGAAAAAAAGAAAACCCACTTTTGGAACCTTTATTTTTAAATGTGTTTGATGTCGCTTTTGGAACCATTTTTCGAACTTTGTATTTTTACGAGTATATGATGTCACTTTTGGAACCTTTATTTTACTTGTGTATGATATCACATGATTGACAGCTGTGAAAATTAACTTTTGGAACCTTTAATTTTACGAGTATATGTTGTTTGCTTTTGGAACCTTTATTTTTTACACGTGTATGATGATGTGTGATTGACAGCTGTGAAAACCCACATTTGGAACCTTTATTTTAAGAGATGTTATGATGTCGCGTGATTGACAGCTGCGAAAACCCACTTTTGGAACCTTTATTTTTTGTGTATGATGTCATGGCTAGTTCTTCTGCTACTAAGACACACATTTCCCAACATGCACCAATAAACGAATGATGAGTTTCTGACCATGTCTTTGATCTGAGACAGCGTGACCTGCAGCGTGACGTTGAGGGTTTTGTCGGTGTCGTCCACCGGTCGCAGAGCAGTGGAATAATTCTCCATCAGATCATTCAGGAGTTTGTGTGCATATCGACCCTGAGCACAATGAGCAACTGCAGAAACATGTTAGAAATGTTAGAAATCCCTCCAGATGATCAACACAGGATAAATGAACATAAAAGCTATATATATATTTAATGAATTATTTCACCATTTTCTGTAACCTGAACATGCAAACAAAATAAAATGACTAATTTTACTTCATTACATTTTGATTTCAGTTTTTCTTTGACTCTGGATCTCAACTGTCTTAGGTTGTATCTGATATGAAGTAAAGCTCTCAGACTAAAACACTTTTCCCTTCTGGAAAGATCAACATTTTCATGTTATATTATTCTGGTTATTGCTGGTTTGGTACTGGTGGCCATTAAGTTATGAAAACATTATTTCAGAATGTTCAAAAAGTCATTTTTTTTAAATGTTCTATAAATGTTTTTCTTGGTTATGTGAACTTTAAGGGAACATGCCATTTTATCGTTCTTCAAACATTATGTGAACGTTACTTTAGAATGTTCTATGAAAATTTTCTGAAACAAGTGACATTTAAAAAATGTTAGACGAACATCCTACTAAAACATTTCAAAAAAAACATTCAATGAACGATGTATAAATAATGTTGACTACATTATTACTACTGTGAACCTTTACTGAAATAACATTTGTTTATATCTTGACAGAACGATAGCTTCTGAGAATGTTCCCTGTTAGCTGGAAAGCTGATTAAAATGTAACAACAGTAATGTGTCAGAGAGCCAACAATATTCATAGTATGCCAGGTTTTAAAACAATTTTAACACATACATGTTTTCTTGTTACAGTAATGGGGTCGGTTATAACAACAGCACCGTTCGCACCATTTTGGGATAAATTTGATATTTCTAAAACAGTTTATAAATGTGAGAATATTATGTCAAAGTTTAAGATGCTTAGCAAAAAAACTAACAAAGTCTGTCAACTTTCCCCCGTCTCCCCTACTGCGTAACAATATTAAAACATTTAGATATGTTTAAATAATAATTTAAGTAAGACAAGTTTTAAAGCTTAAAACAAGAACAAATATCTGTCAATGGGGTCAGAAAAATGAACTTAAAGGATTAGTTCACTTTTAAATAAACTTTTCCTGATAATTTACTCACCTCCATGTCATCCAAGATGTTCATGTCTTTCTTTCATCAGTGGAAAAGAAATGAAGGTTTTTGATGAAAACATTCCAGGACTTTTCTCCTTATAGTGGACTTCAATGGACTCCAAACGGTTGAAGGTCAAAATGTCAGTTTCAGTGCAGCTTCAAAGGGCTTTAAACGATACCAGACGAGGAATAAGTGTCTTATCTAGAGAAACCATTTTTTCTAAAAAAAAAAAAAAATAGAACTGTATATGCTTTATAAACACAAAATATCGCATTGCACGTGCTTCCGCTTTCTGCATTCTTCAAAACGCTTACATTGTATGTCCTACACCTTCCCTATTCAACTTACAGAACGAATGCACCGCCAGTTTTGTTTTTTTCTGTAAGTTGAATAGGGAAGGTGTAGGACATACAGCGTAAGCTCTTTGAAGCTGCACTGAAACTGTAATTTTGACCTTCAACCGTTTGGAGTCCATGAAGTCCACTATAAGGAGAAAAGTCCTGGAATGTTTTCATCAAAAATCTTCATTTCTTTTCAACTGACGAAAGAAAGACATGAACATCTTGGATGACATGGGGGTGAGTAAATTATCAGGAAAAGTTTATTTGAAAGTGAACTGATCCTTTAATTCAAAGGGAAAACAAGATTACTTTTCTGAACCCACAGACTTTTTTTTTTTTAAGTGACAAAAAGTCACTTAATTTTGATACATTTTTAAGAAAACAAAATATCTTAAGTCATTTTTCTTCCCAATAAATCTTGATTTAAGAATGCTTAGATATTTGTTCTGGAAAACAAAACATTTATCAGAAATTATACTGCGCTGTATGTTAAAATACAACATTTTGATAAATAACTTAACTCAACTGATTAAGTAACCCAGAGAGAAAAAAAATTCTAAAACGCTTTTGTTGAACATTTAATGTTTCTATTTGTTTTCAGAACGTTCAAAGAAGATGAAAAAGTAACGTTCCCAAAATGTTTGCAAAATTCTGAAATGGAATGTTCGCTAATCGCTCGCATGACGTTAAACCCATATCAGAGAACATTCAAAAATAACGTTAACAAAACGTCCTTAGAACATATTTTTGTAATCTGGGAAGAACATATTGCTTAATTAGCTACCACTACCAAACCAGCCTGGAGTTAATCTGCTAGAATATCTCACCTTCAGCGAGCAACAACGCAGAAAAGAACAGCATCTCCACCCAGACCCTCTCCATCACCCTGAGCAGAGATCATCCGCGGCAGTGCTGCTCTGTTCTGGCCCGTTACGCGCTGGATCTGCCGTCAGGCGTTTAGGACACTGGAGCTCCGGGTGTCGCGTTGCGCTCCGGGTAACCAGATGCGCCGCTATTCAGCTGTCAATCACGCGCGCAACAGGTGGGCTCGCGGACAGGTAACAGAGATGATGTGGGGATGGAGACGGAAATGACACCTTTAACAGTACCGTGTCCTGAAATAACACGGGAGCGAAATGCAATCTAGGTCATCTCTCTAGTGCGCCTTTGGTTTAGTTTTTGATGTCAAAAGCGCGTTTTAATCCCGTGTTGCGGGAAGGTGATGCAGTTTACCCGTCCATTCAGCACAAAGATACGCATCTAGCCAACAGAAACACGACAAAACGGGCGTTACCTGAGAATCCTGTTCAGTTTGGACTGGAACCAGAGGACCGGAGCTCACTGTAATACTATGGTACTTTAATATAAACAATGGTTCTGAATTATTACCATATGCATGTCACTGTAAACTGCTTCAAATCTACCTATAGGCAAACGTCCAAAAATATATTATTACTACTATGTCTAAATACTGTATATAAAATCCAAAAATAGTAAAACAAGTGATATATTATGCCAAGATCTGTCTCCGTGATCATATATTCAGAGAGAAAGACATCTGTAGGAACCTGCAGTCAATGCAAAATACAGATCATCCAAACATCACATGCTCAGCCATGAAACTAGTGTTTATTTCACTATTCCACAAAGCAATAATAAATAAAGGCATTGCCACATTGCTTTAATTTATACAGACTTTAATAGCTTTATTTACAGATGAACTCTCGTCTTTCGTATATTTGCGTGTGTGAGTGTTTTTTCCAGTCTTGAATGTTTGAGATTAACATCTATGAGTGAAGGTACCATTTTTGACACTGTAGTTTTAAAAATGTTTTCCAGATTAAAGGGCCAATGATTGTGCGGGAGGGAGAAAGACTGCAGTGCTGATTGGGTGTGTGTGTGAGGGGGCGGGGCTACAGTCGGGCTAGAGTCAGATTGCTGGACTGATGATGATGATGATGATGATGATGAGGAAGATTGTAAGAGAGAAAGAAAAAAAAAAGGCACATCCAAACCAAAATAAGTAAACAAAAGAAAGAGATAGAAAAGAAAAAAGATCACCCCAAAATGAAAGTAAACGTGTCTTTTACTCACGCTCATGTTGTTCCGAACCTGCATTTTTACTGCAAAATTACCAGCCGCTTTCTTGGTACAGAGAAAGAGCAGCGCGAACATTCAGCTAAACTACTGAAGAAATACAAGTTCAGATCAACATGAAGAAGACATTTTCAGTTTGGGATGAACTATTTTGAATGAAGGAATGGAAAAGATGGAGAGAGTACAGGAGGATAAAGAGAATGAGAGAGAAAACAGGGAAGAGGGTGGGATTGTGTCAGATAAGGTGCTTTGGCCCCTCAGGTTGGACTCAGTTGCTGAGCAGCAGTTCTGTCGCCGTCTCCACGTCCCATGATTTCGACGACAGCGCCACTATTACTGCGTTCTGCAGAGAGGAAAAGACGTGATTCTGAGGGGAGGAAATACTCGTTGCACAATTACTACATCTACTAAATAGTATGAAAAATCACATTTGTGGTATTTAAATCAGAGCATTAACAGAATATTCAATCAAACTTTTCTGGTCTTTAATAATGTCCTCAAAGTATTAGCACAAAACATTATTCATGGAGCGTTCTTTTCTGAAACATTTTAGTTGTGTTTTTTAAATGTTACTATTTGTTTCAGAGCGTTCCGAGAACATTCAAAAGTAACATTCCCTTTTGATTGAAGAATGATGAAATGGAACGTTCTCTTAACATTCGTATAACCAGGAATTTAAAACATTTTGAACATTTAAAAATAAACATGTTTATAAGTGTTTTAGCAAGCGTGTGTTTATTTCCTCACTTTCTCAAAGCCCATAGAGCAGAGTTTGTCTATTTTGCGTGTGTAGTCCAGGCTGGAGACGGGAGCTCCTGCGTAAACATGTGACCAGAGTCGAGCCGTCTGTTTGAACATCTCTGGGTTCTGTTTATACTGTGAGACAGGAAATAAACAGAGTGAAAAGAGGACAGCCTAATAAAATCAACCGCCCTCCATCAGAATCCCTCCCAGACTCAATTTTCACGGCCGTGTTTACTTTAATTAGCTGGTAAAACAATCTTTTCTAGCAGAAAGCTTTCTGAATTGCACGTTTGTCATTTGATGGAATTTTTAAAAATGTGGAAATGAAAGAGTCTCTTCTGTTCTCCAAGGATGCATTTATTTGATCAAAAATACAGTCAAAATTGTGAAATATTCAATTACTGTCAAAGGCATTGGGAAAATTTCCACTAGACCCAGACCCAATTCTGGCTATTTCTGGTGCCAGTAGTGACAATGAGGAGCTGTCTGAAAATCAGTGTATTGTTCGTGGAGTTATTACACTCTTGGCACGCAGATTGATTTTGCTTAATTGGAAACAAAAAAATCCACCTCACTGCTCTGTCCTGATTACAGATGTTATGCACCACCTTCAGCTCGAAAAGATTAGATTTTCTTTAAAAAACAAGACTGATCATTTTTATTCAGTATGGAAACCTTTTATTAATTATTTTAATAAGACAGCAATAATTAAACCCTATTTTCTCCCCCTTTTTTCCTTCTATATCATTACCTGTGTTCAAATATAAACCATTTACATAAGGAAGAATATTACTGCATACTGTATCAGCAAAGTGAAATTTGTTGGAATTTTTCTTTGTGCCAATGTTAAAAACCAATAAAGAGAATGATCAAAAAAAAAGTGAAATATTATTATAATACATATATACATAAATAGGTGGATGGAAACATAGCTAGTCAGTGCTCACATTTAATTAATTAAATCATTGCCTTTTGAAGTTTAACAATCACATTAGGACGTATCATGATTCCTGTCTTTCCATCCCCAAATTTAATACGTCTTAGTGTAAAAAAAAAAAAAAATTGTTATACCATTTAAGATATTCAAGACTTTTTATGGCCTTAAAATCGATCAAACTAAATTTAAGACTTTTTAAAGTCACCATGAAATCAAAATAGACAATTCTTGTTTTTTTAAACACTGAATATTGCAGTGATTATTATAAATGATTTATCAGTGCACATAAATTCATGTTCCTCATAATCTTGAATCAGAATCACTTCCCCTCTTCTTGCAGCATCTCTTCTCTTCTCTGATGACGAGGGCGGAGCAACCTGTCACTCACATCAGATCCACCAATAGCAAACCACAACCATCCAATCAATCAAATCAAGCCCCGCCCTACATTTGTTCTTGTTCAGAAGCGTTTCACTCTGATATACGGCACAATAGAGAAGAAAAGAACAGCGCAGCTTCAGTTTCATGACGACTTTTAGGTCCCATTGGGGTCGAGATTTTGCTATACTATTTGTACGGCCACTTTTTGTTGCACATTCCCGACATTTACCTGATTGGCGACTACTGCGTCCTGTGGATCATCTGGTTCAGCCGCGGCCAGAAGAGCCTGTAGTGACAGTAACACTGTTCGGAGGGTCATGGCTGCCGCCCTGAAACACACACACACACACAGAGAGAGAAAATATTTAATCAGTTTCAGCGTTTACTGTTGCTTCAGAGCTCTATAGTGGGTTCAGTAAGATCTTACCACTGGTCCTTCAGGATGTCCAAGCAAATGGCACCTGTTACCGAGCTGATGTTGGGATGCCAGATCTTCGTTATAAACCGAACCTGAAAAACATCAGTGGAATTGAGACCCTTTTTGCTTCTTGTATCTTGATTAATGAATGTTTATATATTTGTACTGGAAAACAAGACAAAATACTGACGAAGAACATCATTTTTTGCAGTGTAAAGTGTTAAAATAAAACTTGTTCTGCCTTCTTTT
Organism: Megalobrama amblycephala; assembly: GCF_018812025.1. NCBI lineage: Eukaryota > Metazoa > Chordata > Actinopteri > Cypriniformes > Xenocyprididae > Megalobrama > Megalobrama amblycephala. The sequence continues at coordinate 30,565,305 of NC_063044.1, read as the reverse complement.
GTCTTAGGCTACTGAACTTATAGTGCTGATCATGAACTACTTACTCCACAGCACTCCTGACCAACAGTACCCTCATATCACACACCACATCAACACTAGCATATGCTTTTGTAAGTTAAACTAGATTAGCCAGCGTTTATCTCTGCAGACCAGCAGATCATCCTCTACATGAGGAACATCAGATGGGATCAATGTGACGTCTGCAGCTGGACGCCCCTCACGCCGCTCCCGTTACTCACCTTTGGCGGATTAAATGGATACGTCTCTGGAATTTTAATTTCTAGCTGATATCTGCCACCTACAAATGAGGAAAAGACAGAAAGTCACATAAAATATCATGTAACATCAGGAAGATTCATTGCTAGAGCTTTGGATTTTGGAAATAACATTAATTTGGTTTCATCTGCATTTAAAACCAGTTGAAGTGACGAGACTGTACAATATCAAATGCTGATTGCAAGTGTTGGAGAGCTTGTGAAGCTGATGATGCACAACAATAAATGGCAGTATCATCTGTAAAAAGATGATATCTAGCATTGGGAATGTTTTCACAGATATTATTTATGTAGGGTACAATGGGACTAAAAGGCACCTTTGATTCTATTTTCCTCTAAACCACTAGATGGCACAAAAACTTGCTGCAGCACTTTCCTAAACATCTGCTTTTCAAAATGCACGTGCAAATTTGTCTGATCCTTGACGTGATTGTGGGCAGCAACGCAAAGTTGATTCTGAGGTAGTTTGATCTAATGTTTGATGTTTTTTAAAATGTTGTTGATTTAAGTAGCAAATAAGAATCCATTAAATTAATGTTTGTATTTTCAGACAAAGTTCTCCTTAATGATTTTCAGTTTTGTTCAAGGTAATTTAAGCAACAGTTTTTCAATAACGGAAGAATATGTAAAAGTATGGTATTTGGGGTAAAAAGCGCCCCTGCTGTTGGGGCAAAAGGCACAATAATTAACATGATAATGAATAGCTGGCTGACTTTTCTATTTCTTGACATGACATGGTTAGATTCACATAGCAAATATCATATATCAAATTGGGTATCCATCTTAGAGATAATACCCATATTTATGAAACAATCATATTAATTATATCATAATAAAATATCATTTTATATATTGTTATTACTGTAAATCTATATTAAATAGGCTATTATGGGATCTCCTTCAATGCTTTCAGAATCTTTACTTTTGAAAATAATTTTGTTTCTGTATTTTTAAAATCTAGTTTTATATTTTATATATAAAATATATATCACATAGGCCTATTTTAATGACAGTATATTTATTGAACTAAAATGAATTCTTTTATTTATCAAAATAAACAGAAAATAGTACAAAGTTTGCTAAAGTGACCACCTCATACATTTATAAGATTTTTAAACAAAATTAACCACTTTATGATTTTTTTTTCACACAAAATATGTTGCTCCATCAACGTTCAATACAAACATATATATTTTTCCTGCAATCATACTTTGAGAATAGTGAAAAGCACAATTTTTCTTAAGGTGTGTACCCTACAAGGAAAATAAAATGGGTCCCAGAACAGACCCCTGAGGGACTCCTTCAGAGACAGACCAACAATGGCAAGTCTTTTTAAAAGAATGTCATGATCAACAGTGTTAAGCCTTCGATAAATCAAGGAAAAGAGTTGAACAAATTTGTTTACTATCTAAGGCATTAATAATGTCACTAAACACTTTAATAGCAGCAGTAATGGTGCAATGCTGCATTCTAAAACCAGGTTGAAAAGGAGAAAGATTTTTTATATCAACAACTATATATATATTGTTCAAAACAATAATACAGTTTGACAGCTGTTTGTAGGAGCTATTGGCAGGTGTGGCAAAACATTTGGACCCTGCGTATTACAGATGGTCTATAAAAATTAAAGCATGCATCAGATGTTTGTGCATGATCAGGTAAGACAGAAACACAGACAACAGATCAGATTAATCCCTTTTCTCTCACCTTCATAAGGCGTGTCTGGCGGTCCTGCGATTTCCCCCCTCAGTTCTGTAAAATTCTCATCCACTAAATCCACCTTGATCTGGTTTTTACTCGTCTGTGAAAACAAAAAGAAATGTCAGGAAAATTAGTCAACAACTGAAATATCTAAAAATAAATATTCAAAAATCCATTCCACATAATTCTGCCACTTTCATCCACAAAATGAGAGCAGAAAACGCCTAGAAAAGTCTGAATTAGGTTTCCAAGGTTGGGACGCTATTCATTTTCTCAAAAATAAACAAATTTAAAAATTTAAATGCCAAAATCCTATTAAAGGGTTAGTTCACCTAAAAATGAAAATTCAGTCATTAATTACTCACCCTCATGCCATTTCACACCTGTAAGACCTTCGTTCATCTCCTGAACACAAATTAAGATATTTTTGATGAAATCCGATGGCTCAGTGATGCCTGAGCAATGACATTTCCTCTCTCAAGATCCATTAATGTACTAAAAACATATTTAAATCAGTTCATGTGAGTACAGTGGTTCAATATTAATATTATAAAGCCACGAGAATACTTTTTGTGCGGCAAAAAAACAAAATAACTTTTCAACAATATAATGATGGCCGATTTCAAAACACTGCTTCAGAGCTTTATGAATCGAATCAGTGATTCGGATCTCCTATCAAACGGCTAAACTGCTGAAATCACATGACTTTGGCGCTCCGATTCACTAAGCTCTGAAGCAGTGTTTTGAAATCGGCCATCACTAAATAAGTCATTATTTTGTTTTTTTGGTGCACCAAAAATATTCTCGTGGCTTTATAATATTAATATTGAACCACTGTACTCACATGAACTGATTTAAATGTGTTTTTAGTACATTAATGGATCTTGAGAGAGGAAATGTCATTGCTGGCTATGCAGGCCTCACTAAGCCATCGGATTTCATCAAAAATATCTTAATTTGTGTTCCGAAGATGAACAAAGGTCTTACAGGTGTGGAACGACATGAGGGTGAGTAATAAATGACATTATTTTCCATTTGGGTGATTGTTGGGTGAACTAACCCTTTAAATCAGACAGCACACGTACATCTCAGACACGTCTATTCGTGTTTACATCTGGAAGACGTATTTGCTGATCTGAAATAGGACGTTTCCTGTCAGATGTCAATTAGATGTTTAGAAAATGTCTTTAAGATGTTTGATTTAGAATGCATGTAAAACTGACATCTTAAAGACGTCTATCAGATGTTTGTAAACAGCAGATGCTTTCAGATGAAGTGATCTTTAACAGACATCTTGTGCTATCTGGGATCCAAAGTGAAAAATCCCCCAAACTTCGCAACTAAATCAAAAATATTCAAACTCAACAAAGTCCAACTCGGACCAACTCTTGCAAAAACATCCCAGAAAGTTTTTTTTTAGCAAAAAAATTCTAATAAAACATATTTTTGCTAAATAGGATACTGTAGTAAAGTCATGATACAGTGATGGCATCAGAAGGTAAAGAAAACATGATGGTTTTGGTACCATGGTAATACTATGGTATTTTTGGCACTTCATTTGTGACTGACAGTTGTGACAACTTAACAAAGCCTTACTAAGAGCTCACTAGAGTTTGTTATACCCAACTAAACCTATCATTTAAGTTAAATAAATACATAATGAAGGATCAGATCAGAGATTTAGATGGTCAATTCAGTTCAAGTTTTAAATTCAAGTTTCACACAACACTCAATACACACATTAGTACATCATCACACACATTATTTAACATTTTTACATTAATCATGTCACAAATGGAGGTTTTAATGTAAATTCAAGTTCGTAATACCATAACAACAATCCTCAATCTTATCAGTGTTGTGATTCTGTCGATGCTATATCACTTCTGTCAAAACTGCCGTAAAAGTTTAAAAGCCTGTCAGCCCACACAAATTAACCCAAATATTAACTGTCGTGCATCTAAAATGTTGTTTTTAACGTCAAATGTGATGTTTTAAATCGTGAATGTGTGTTTATGAAGCATTAGCTGGCCTTCAGTTAGCACGCGGCTAATCACACACGGGCCTTTATTAAAAACACCACAAACACACCTGAATACACATCAAACCACTGAATAAACACTCCAGAATCGATTAAATGAGCACATTTAAACCCCAGAGCTGTGTTGAGACTCGTTTCGGCGGGTTTAGACTCATTTTAATGCGGTTCGGCCTGGACGGGACAAACATCCATAACATTCCCCCGAATCGCCTCTCTGACACCCCAAACACACATTAAACTGCATTATCTCAATGAACGAGACTAATCACAGCTTCCGGGTTCGGTCCGGATCAGCTGCATGTGTCTGTGAGTCACAACCGATCCGTCCATCATCTCACATGATTAAATGCACATGTGTGAGTCGTGATGATTGATTGACAGCTGTCAGGTGAAACGCACACGTGTGTGTATGTGTTAAACGAACCTCTTCGCTTTTCAGAACCTCTTTAAACTCCCGTTTGATCCGCTGGACCGCGATGTTGGCCATACTGTTCATACACCACCAACACACACACCTCTCTCTCTCTCTCTCTCTCTCTCTCTCTCTCTCTCTCTCTCTCTCTCTCTCTCTCTCTCTCTCTCACACACACACGCACACACTGTTCACAATAAAAATGTGCAAAAGTGCAATAACAGTACAGTTTATGCACATGTATCCAGTAATCTGGATTATATAATCAGAACCCACAAATCAATACTTGTAATTACAGTAAACTACTTTTTAAAATACTCAGACTACAGTTACTTTTTTATGTATTACATGATTACATATTATTTACTCAATGGCAGTAAGTTCAATTCATTGATTCTACTATTGTTTCATTTTTTTTTTTTTACATTTATATATATTTTTCATAATAAACCTGCCACTTATATACATTTCTGATTCTTTGAGTTTTTCCGGCGGTGGGAGGGAAATATAGATGAATATGAAATATTGATGAAATATATATATGAAGTAATAATATAATAATATATGAAATATAGATGAAATATTTGATGTAGCAGTGATATTGCTGTGAGTGAATATCATGTTTTTCAATATTTGTTTTTGTAATGTTTACTTAATTTTAAGTAAATATGCTTTAAAATCATAAGATGTGATATTGTTTTATTCAGTGTTACTATCAGTAAACACTAACAGGTACATTAGTGTTAGTATTTTGAAGTATTAATTCTCCACACATTGCACTTTAAAAAGAATCTGTTGAGGCTCTTGTTGGTGAATAGAATATATTTTTTCTTTGTATCTTTCAAAATAGCACAAGATTATCCTACAATATGTGACATCAAATACGGGTTAGCACAAAATTAATATAAATGTAATCCAAAAGTAGTCAGATTACGTCACCAAAAATGTGTAATCTAAGAGATTATATTACTGATTACAAATTTTGTCATGTAATTTGTAATCAGTAACTGATTACAGCTCATAAGTAATCTACCCAGCTCTGCATGTACCATGGTAATACCATGGCATGTTTTGATGTGCCTTGGTACATGAATATGGTAATCTTTCGATGGTATCAATGTACCTGTAATGGCTCCTGATACCAGTAATAAACACCACAGTACCTTTAGCACAACCTTCAGTTTTTGTCCTAGACTTCATTCAGAGTGACTGTGAGGGAATGTTGTAAGAAGTTTTAATTTTAAGGTGCTTTATTGTCATGACAAATGTTTTTACATTCGTATTTCCAAAGCATTTTCTGCCTTTCTGCATGCAATTAAAACTGCAAAATGAAAGTAGTGCAAAACAACACAAACAACATAAAAACTGAGTAACTGACAAATAAATATAAAACCGAATTAAATAATAAAATGAATTCATAGGTAAAAGTGCATTAAAATAATAATAATAATAACAAGATAATATAATAAAAAAAAAATATGAAAGAGTATTAATAAATTGTGCTGGGCCCAGTTGTTCAAAAAGTTGAATCTGGATCAGAATTATCTGTATTTGGAAATCCCAATCCATCTTACTTTTCTGTGCCGGTTTTTCAAAGCAAAATAGGATTGGATGACCCTGATCCAGATCCACACTTTTTCAGATAATCAAATCCAGATTAGCAGTGCTCCAAATGGGGTCACATTCACAATGTAGATGCTGGTAAAGAACAACAGGTAGAGTCAATGTGGGTCACTTTATGTGTTTTATTTGGAGAGAAATTAAATAACAAATGTCCCCTTCCATTTTTAATTTCCTTTAAACAATCAGACCCCTACAGAGGCCTAAAGAGACATGGTGATGGGGAAAAAAATGTGAAATGGGAGAAAAATTTAATATTTTAACGGTTTAATGTTCTTAATGTTTTGTGTCCCGCCAAGAAACTTTGTTTATGCGCAAAGAACTCATTTTGAGAATGAATGCAAAGTTTGTCAATGTAGTTTTTTTATATACAATGATTAAAAAACACTTAAATATATATTTTTTTGTTTTGTTTTATATTGACAGCTGTTTGGGGATTATTTTATGGTGTCAAATACAAAAAAAAAAAAAAAAAAACTACAGCATTTGCATCATGTAATAAATATTCACACTGAAGTTCTAGTACTGTATAAATAAATCATAAAGCAAGGCATTGGAGGGACATTTGATCCAGAATTTCAACATTTCAAGACGTTTGAAGAATTTCAAAACATCTGTTATGAAAAAGACAATTCATTGTCAGAGTCGTTGTTCATCATGCCAGTGATCTAACGATGGTAAACCAATCTTGAAAATCATTCAGTGAGTCATGGTTCAGTTATCACAGAAGGAGAAATTGGTTCATTTTGGGTTTTTTGCAACCTGCTCAATGCCTATAAAACTTTAGCAATTAACTGACAAAAGAAAATTTACTAATTTATTTTATAATATCTAATTTTAATTAATACTATATATTTTTTTGTACTCAAAGTCATCTAAATCTGCAAACAGAAAATGTGCATCATTCTATTTACTGTCAGTCGATTTTGGAACTGTTATATAAATAAAATATAAACTTGTTAGCAGGGGTGTAAAATATAGTAATTTTACTTGATTACTGTACTTAAGTATTATGTTGGGGGATCTGTACTGTACTCAAGGACAATTTAAACTGACAACTTGTACTTAATTGCATTTCTGAAGGAAAAAACAGGACTTTTTACTCTTGAAAAGGCATTTTTGCATTTTATTCTCTTCTCATTAAATATGGTAAACTGAAGCTCAAATGTGCGCACTTGATGTGCGAAAACCAATTATGTTTGTTTTTGAGCTTCAGTTATAACTTTCATCAGTGAAATTTCTGGCTTCAAGAGTTCGCCATCAAATCTGAGGAAGCATATTGAGGTAACAAAGCTGCTTTTCCCCCTAAAAATCATTATATCTGTCTGTTCTGATATAGCCATTAGCTGTCTATGTAGTAACTTGGCTGAATGCACAAGATTGAGTGCAAATAAAATCATTGATGAGAATTTAAGTAAAATTAATATTTTGGTGGACTTGATTGCTTTATGAGCCAAAACTGTGGTATTGAGCCAATTCTAATATACAAAGAGACTGATTTAAAAAAAACAACAAACAACAAAAACACTTTATTTGTGTTCATCTGAAGAAAGAGAGTCATACACATGGGATGGCATGAGGTTGTAAAGGATGGAGTATCCCTTTAAGGCTGTATTTTTTTGTGTTCCACTGTGCTGCATTTTAATTGTTGTTGTATGCAGGGCTTGACATTAACACTCACCAACCCGCCAAATGCGGGTGTATTTCATATATACATTTTTCAGATGTAGTCTTTTAAAAGGCATCTGAAATAATAAACTAAGTGCAATGTAGTGTTGTTAAGAATATAGATTTTTCGATACATATCGATACTGAAATATCTGAAACTCTTCCAATATTCATATTCTGCAGAATCGATACACGATACTAGCTGCTATTTCTCTCTCTCTCATCTCTCCCACAGCGAGTTGACACACCCGCCTCATTTCATTCGCTCCGGATGAATACTGTTAGTGTTGCAGGGCTTGAATTTCGGTGTGGGATTGTGTGTATTGCACATAATTTTACTCATTTCTCAGATTTTGTTCTCCAAAGCGCGCCACATAAAGCCGCCTCTCAGTACTAAATTGAGTTCTTTTTTTAGCTGCTTATTGCACTTAAACAGTCAAACACACACCAAATGCCGGTCTTGGTGAGTATTCATGTAAACACAGTCAGTTATGTTTGAAGCAAACATGAACAGTTGAGAAAGTAAACGTATGTGTAACAGTATAATGGATCCGTGCGTCAGGGCTTAAAGTGACAGCAGCCTAATAAACCTGCTGCCAAATTATGAGATAATATGTTGAATGTTAAAGTTCATGACAGTACAATTAGAAAAATTTGGGACAAGTATGGTATGTTTGGACGGCTTGCCAGAAGGAAGCTTCTTCTTTCTAAAAAAAAAAAAAAAGCAGCACTTAGGTTTGCAAAGTTGCATCTGAACAAACCACAAGACTTCTGGAATAATGTCTTTTGGACAGCAAGACCAAAGTGGAGATGATGCACAGAAAATGCACAGAAAACCAAACCCTGCATATCAGAACAAACACCTCATACCAACTGTCCATCACGCTGGTGGAGGGGTGATGATTTGTGCTTGTTTTGTAGCCACGGGACCTGCGGGCACCTCACAGTCATTGAGTCGACCATGAACTCCTCTGTATACCAAAGTATTCTAGGGTCAAATGTGAAACCGTCTGTCCGACAGCTAAAGCCTGGCTGAAATTAGGCCATGCAACAGGACAATGATCTGAAGAACACCAGAAAATCAACAGAATGGCTGAAAAAGAAAAGAATCAAGGTGTTGCACTGGTCCAGTCAAAGTCCAGACCTCAACCTGATTGAAATGTTACTACAGGACCATAAGAGAGCTGTGCATAAACAGATGCCCACAAACCTCAATGAACTGAAGCAACGTTGTAAAGAAGAATGAGCCAAAATTCCTCCAGAATTTCATATAGGCTTTTAGCTTAAAGCATGCACATTTGGAGAAATATTGATGGATTCTCATATGTTTGTCAAATTTCTATACAGAGAAGTAATATTTATTCTATATTTATTCTATATATCATCACTATGAGTGCTGGATACAATTCATACTTGCAGCCGGAGGGCGCTTTGTGCACCTTTAGGCCACAAATCCATATAAAGAAGAAGAAGAACCAGGAACTAACTGCATGTCTTCTAGAGTTCGCTAACCATGCTTTACAACAACGCTTTAACATCCAGATAAACTGTTTTCAAGACAATAAATACACGATTGAGACGATGTATGCATGTATTGACTGAATTTGCGTCTGAATAGCGCTGGCTCCGTGGGCGTGGCCGCATTAGCGGATAATGAGCTGAATCATGGACTTCTGACATGGCTCTCTTTTCATACAGATTACATAAACACAGAATGTTTGTTTTCGATTTGACTTACACGATTTAAAACCTGACATTTCAACGTTTCTTTAGACATACGTTTAATTTTTTTGTCATTCGTATTCACTAAGTTACAGTTCATTTTCTGAGAACTATCAGATTGGACTTTGTTCAGAGGGAGACGAGAGATCACGCATCATGTTAGTTTTCTTTATTTTACAAAAAGCACAGCATTTTGTTTTTACTCTGAGTGTACACAAATGAAAGAAGATATTCAACAGATTAAAATGGTGTATAACTCTTAATTGTATGTGCAACATTGACTGAGTATTTTGAGTCTCTTTCACACTGGTAAGAAAAAAACGCGGTGGTATCGCCGGCGATACCCTCAGACCTCAGAGTGTTAAATATCTTTCAGTGAGTCAGCTGTTACAGAAGGAGAAGTTGGTTCATTTTGCAACCCGCTCAAATCACTGGTATCTACTTTAGAAGACTTTAGCAATTAACCAGTAGACAGCAGAGGTACTGCTGATACAGTGCAACTTAATGATGACAAAAGTAAAATGCACTAAAAATTGCAAGCTGTGACGCCACCCATTTCAGTGCTCGGCAAAACACTAACCCTGATATGGGCAACCTGGAGACACTTCCCCGAGAATCTTTGTTCTGCCACTGGCTTTACAACTTCTGCAGTGAGGAGCTGTTTCCTCTGTCTCTGGGTCTCAAGAGGGCACGGTTGGCACTGTGTGACACTATGCCTTGCCACTCTCATCCCCCTCTTCAGCAGTGTGTGGTTCGAGGACACGACCCAATTGTGGAGCCAGGTAAGTGTTGCACCGCACACTCAGACACCACTTCGGGATGCTATGGCTTCTGAGTCGGGTCCCTGCACCCCACATCACTGCCCCATTGCGGGTATACCTGTGGTTCCTCTAAACCTAACCCTAACCCGCTTGTACAGTCTCTGCGAGTCTGGCTAGCGCTCCCCAGCCTGTCTCGCTGGCACATTCGGACCATCAGACTCGGCTACACAATTCAGTTTGCCCGGCATCCCCCCAGGCTCGAACTCTTAACCTGTGGCCGGGGATTGCAGTCCTACGGGCGAAGGACGTGCTACAGCTGGTCCCTTCAGCCGATATGAAGTCAGAGTTCTACAGCTCCTACTTCTTAGTCATCTGGAACTTTGGGTTAACTGAGAAAAGAGCAAACTGTCCCATGCAGAGGATCTCTTTTCACGGTAAGGAGTTGCCTGTCATTCAAAGGCAAGAATGCGGTTCCACTGAAACTGTTTCAGAGGCTCCTGGGGCTAATGGCATCCACAGCTTGCAGTCACGCCGCTCTAATTGCTTTAAATGAGACCACTTCAGTGTTGGCTTTGTGAGTCCTGAGATGGGCATGGTGACGTGGCACGTAATGGGTTACAATCACCCCGTTCTGCCGCCGAACCTCCAGCTTGTGGTTGGACCTTGCTTTCTTTCGGGTTGGAGTTCCCCTAGTAAAAGTGTCCAGGCACGTTGTTGTCTCAACAGATGCCTCTGCCACCAGCTGGGGTACCATGTGCAGCAGGCATGCAGCATCAGGCTTCTGGACAGGACCCCGACTGCATTGGCATATCAATTAGACAAATAATGAGTCTCAGGTTGCTAGCAGTATGGCTGGTCTGGTCTGGTCTGGATGGACAATACTGCAACCGTTGCTTACATCAGCCATCAAGGTGGTCTACGCTCCTGTCGCATGTCGCAACTTGCCTGCCATCTCCTCCTATGGAGTCAGAAGCTGTCAGGGTTTTGAAGGAGCAAGGACTCAAATGCAGGATAGAAGGCTTTTTATTAATAATAAAAATAAAACAAAACACAACAAAAACTACCCCGTGGGGGAAAACAGGCTTGACAAAAACTGGACTAGACTTAAACAGGACTCGACTTGGCTAGACTCATGGAAAACATCAGGGAATACACGACAAAGAACGACAACGAACCAGCACAGGACTGCAAACACAAGGAGAATAAATAGGAGAGCAAACAAGGCAGGTAATGAGGGAGGACAGGTGGGGAAAATCAACCAATAATCAGGTAACAAGGTGGGCGGGGTCAAGACAATAGACATGAGAGCACATGGCACAAAGAAAGCCATGTGCTCACACCAAACAAAACAAAAACACCAGCACAAGACGAGACACGAACACGTGACTATGAAAACTCATAAGCCACGTGTTCACACAAAACAAGACAACATGAGAGCATGCAGCCCGTGAAACAGACCGCGTGCTAAACACCACAAGACAAAAACACAACATGAAAGCACGCGGCAGGTGGAATTAACCGCGTGCTACACAAAACACAAGACGAGCGCACGGCAAGTGAAAGTACACACAAACCGTGCGCTCACAATAAAGACAGGACTGGGACCGCGAGTGTCCGAATCCCGACACGAAACCGAAACCAAACTAGACACGAGTGCCGGGATCCGAATGCCACGCTCCCAACATGAAACAAGGCACGCAGACAAGAGAGCGCATGGCTCGAGAACACTCGAGACCGTACGCTCACACAAAAACATGACAAGAATGGGAGTGCCAGAGCTCTGTCACAAAACCAAGAAATAAACTAGACCGAAGTGACAGAACCCTGACAGAAGCATCTAAGGCCGCTTCGTGCCTTTCACATCCTCGGCCTGGAGGAGTGGCGACACCACCCCCAGACAGTCCAGCTGTTCTGGAGATGCTTCGGGGATGCTCAGGTAGGCCTGTTTGCCTCTTCAGACACGTCCCAATGCCAGTTGTTCAATTCCCTGTCCGAGGCGATCATCAGCACGGATATACTGGCCTCGGGGCTCACACAAGTATGCATTTTCCCCAGTAAGCCTTCTTGCACAAACACTGTGCAAGGTCAGGGAGGACAAGGAGCAGGTCTTACTAGTTGTGTCCTACTGGCCCAACCGAACCAGGCTCCCAGAACTAATTCCCCTTGCAACAGCCCTCCCTGGCAGTTTGCTCTGAGAAAGGATCTGCTTGTTGTGCTATTGCTGCACATCACAATGCAGTAGATGGTAAGTCCATGGGGAAGCAAATCCTCCTTGCCCTCATCTCATGCCCTCTTGGGATCTCTCTTTGGTCCTTACAGCCTTACAAGGAGAACACTTCGACCCTCTGCAGTCAGTTGAGCTCAAAGTAAAGACAATGCTCCTGACTGCACTGGCTTTGTTCAAGAGGGTGGGGGACCTGCAGGCATTTTCGGTTGACGAATCATGCCTGGAATATGTGCCCAAGGTTCCCACCATGCCTTTCAGGGATCAGGTGGTGAAACTGCAAGTGCTGCCCTTGGATGAGGCAGACCCAGCCCTTGCTCTGTGCTCTCCTGTTCATGCATTGCACCTTTATGTGGACAGAACGCTGAGCTTTAGAACCTCAGACCAGCTCTTGTCGGCTTTCCCACTGCATGGATGCTATAGTGTTGGCTTATCAGGCCCAAGATCAGCCATGTCCCCTCAGGTTAAGGCAGGGCTATTCAACTATGCAGCACGGCCCAGTGGTTAATGGAACGAAAGCTTAAAGGAGCTGCGTTTATTCCTGGTTGTGGATACCATTATTAAACAGCGTTGCGACATCCATTGACAAGCGTTTCAATTCGACACACACCTCTCGGTTACAAACCTCAAATCACTTGATGATTAAACTAGATTTAAGTCGGATGAAACAGCCATTCCCATTCCCAACATTCCCAACAAGACTGATGAGGAAAACAGGATAAACGTGCCATGAATAAAGTTAGAAAATTTTTAAATCCCAAAATCACCACCCTTACAAACATTTACCATGAATGAACTGTAGTAATTTACTATGGTTTGTGGAAATGTGAAATATTTATATTGAATACTATGTTATAGCCATTTATATTGCAATAGATTTATTAGGTGGGTAGGGGAATATATAATTCATTTGTTTGTGAAGGTGTGTATAGTTTTTTACAGGCCTATATAACATATAATAATATAATATCATTTGACAGTGGTAGTGAGTAGCCATGTATGGTTTTACTTGTGGTTACCCAGTCTCACTGTCAGAATAATTTAATTTAAGCCTAAAATAATTATTACCAATAAGACCAGTCATTGCTGGACCACCGCGGCCATGTCACCGGCTCGCCTCCACAGCGAAAACCTGAATGTGCATTGCATCTGCTCCTGCATTTATACCTGTGCTGTGGGGCAGAGTGCAAGATGCAAATAAAAAATTCATGCCAATGTGCATTGACTCATTAAGTTTACATTTGAAGGTGATTGGGCTCTCAGGCGAGATCCCCGATTTGTAAGCCAGGGAACGAGGGTTACATACATAACCAAAATGTTATCTTATGTCATTTTGCTTTTCAAAATATCTTGATTTAAATTTTAGACATTTTTACTGGAAAACAAGACAAAAATACTGAGGAAGAAAAGCACTTTTGTAGTAGACGTTATTTATATTGTAAAATGAACATAATGGAGAGCTGCATGAAGTTGCATTTTTAAACTGTTGTTAATACAACTCATTTTCTGCTCCATTAAATAGAGAACACACTGACATATTGTGTTCTCTTCAATTTGGTTTCATTTAATTGGTCTTAAACAGGTCTTAAATTGATCTTCATAAAACCTGCACACACCCCATAAACCAGAATTTTCTCATGTGAAGCCCATATGAGTATTGCCTATTTAGTTGATTAATACTTAAAACAAACAAAAACAACAACAAACACAGCTTTAAACAAACTTTTATTGCTTCAAAATCAAAGCATGTAGAAAAGCTTGAAGTCATGAGCAAAATTTCATCACATTTTTATTTAAAAGGACAATGGTGTCAAATTATTATTATTTTATGTGCAATTTTCCCTCACTGAAAGCTGATGGGACATGCTGGTCAGATGATAAAGTTGATGAAAAATTATTTATTCATTACAATTAAATTTAGCCTCACACACAAACTTTAATCGATAATGAAAATACTTAATAAAACCAAAAGGTAACATAACAATCATAAAGAAGTAGTCAATAGTTAATAATAAAATTTAGAGTATTGTATCTAATAGATGAAGATCAAAAAGAGCAATAATTAAGACATTTGCAGATAAGAGACAAGAAGTAGAAGCCAAGGAGAGCAAAGGAGGGAAAAAGCGGAATTATCAACAACTCAGTCCATATTATACCATAAGCATACAGGGAGATTCCCAACCCACACAAACTGATGTTTTCGTTCTAAAAGAAAAGGTTAATTTCACCCATTACGTCATCCACTGGTCCAGTGTCAAAAATAGTTGTTTTAACCCTTAGGGTATTTTGCAAATCTTGCACTATTAAATGTCAGCAAACATTAATTCTGAAAAAACATTACTTCTGCCGTACTTGGCAGGCGTCCAATGTCTAACCACAAACGTGTCAGCATGACCTGGCTGTCACACTGGAACACTTGAAGAACAATTGAACATAGCAATCATACTTTTAAATATAAAATAACCATAAGGGTACAATAACAAGTAAATACTTGAAAATATGATAAGAATTAATCTATAAAGTATGAGTACATAAATATATGAAAGCAAAAGTAAAACTGATAAATCATAAGCCATAAATGATAAAAATAAATATTAATAGAAATGCATGAATATGAATATTGACCATTTCGGATCCATCAGTCTTTTTCACACGACTATATTAGGGGCGCCAGCGCAAACCCTCTTTTGGCGTTAAAAAACTGCTGTTGAGATTTACTAAAGACACGCAGTGCAAAATTAGTGCTGAAAAGGAGTTTTGCGGCTGACCTTATTGCATATGCATTTGTAGGAGTTTCCCTTTCAGACGCAAAATTTTTGTGAGGAGAATATTTAAATGAATCAAGCAACGTGATTTACTAATCGTTGCACTCGTCAATTTACTGGTATTTGCGCCATTATTGAGCGCCCAAAAAAAGTATGTCTTAACCCATTTTGCGACATGGCTGCATGGCACAGAGAGCATGTGATAGAAGAGAGAAGAGACATTATCCGAACATATCATTTGCTAAGCCATAAAATATATATGCCAGCATGGCTTGGTAAACAATATTAGACCTATATATGTGTATGTGTTTGTCAGATTACAGATGAAGTTGAACGGAGTGATGGTAGCATCTTCTCTTTCAGTATAGAGCAGTACATCTGTGAATTCATGATGCCATCAGTGAAATGCAGCTCCCGACACCAGCAGCACTCGTGCAGCCTCACATAAGGACACTGACACCACCATGTTTCACTGTAACGTTAGGTGTTACGAGTCCCGGGCGTGGAACACGTAAACAGATTACAAAAACCCCTGAATTATCAGAAGTAGTAAACACAAGAAAAGATCAGTGGCTTTCCTCAAACGCAGCTTGTAGCGTCTGTTTATTGACATCATATCATCATACTTATCAATATCACAAAATATACATTAGCACATCTGTAGTCTTTACTGTTATATTAGTATCTTTTAAAATTAAACCGTTTTACTGTACAAAATGATCACCGTCACGCTCATAACATATACACACTACTTTAAGTCTGAACAAATATACAAATATACTTTTTCTGAGTCATTTTTATATTAATAAATTAGCGCATACTGAAATAAAATGTATTATTTACATGTGAATTGACTAACTACGATCATAACAATCAACCTTACTTTCACATTTAACACAAACAAGTTATTAGATTTAAACACATAGGAAATGTGAACTGACATGTTTTATATTGGCAATGGCACATTTTTCATTTCTTTTATGAATATATAACTTACCTGAATTATCAGAAGTAGTAAACACAAGAAAAGATCAGTGGCTTTCCTCAAACGCAGCTTGTAGCATCTGAAGTAAACGCACGCTCATCACCATAGCAACCCACAACGGACTCCCTCTAGTGGCAACAGTTGTATTCTTTTAAAACTTCAGTCTTAAGTAGTAATAATTAATGACTCAGTGTACAATAAACTCTTTGTCAGATAAATAAAGAAATAAATACATAAATAATTAAATAAATGTATATATAAATAAATAAATATTAATACCAAAAGACACATTACCTTGTGACTACACATGGGTGTATCACATAGGCACCATGCATTTTTCTTTGTATTCCTCACCTTTGCGACGCCAGTTCAAAAACATTTATCTTCATCACTCCAGAGTATAGAGTCCCAGTAGTCTTCATCTTTGTCAGCATGGGCCCTGGCAAACTCTAGGCGGGCTTTTTTGTGCCTGGGCTTTAGGAGAGGCTTCTTTCGTGGACGGCACCCATGCATGCCATTCCTCTGCAGTGTACGCCGTATTGTGTCACGGGAAATAGTCACCCCAGTTTGTCTTTCTACTTCTTTACCTGCAGTGAACTTGCATGCCGATTTTCTTCAGCCCTTCCCATCAGAAGGTGTCGAGGTGTTAACTTCTGTGGACGACCTGGACGTCTCTGTGAGATGGTTGCAGTTCCAACTTTTTGAAATTTTTGTACCACTTTTGCTACAGTATTCTGACTGATAAGTATCTTCTTGTAGCCTTCACCTTTCTGGTGTAAAGAAATTATTTTCTTTCTCAGGTCTTGTGACATTTTTCTTCCATATGGTGCCATTGCTGACAGCATGAAATGGGAAGGGGGTTTAACACACTTTTATAGTCAACTGTCTGCTGGACACCTGTGCAATGAATAATTAGACTCACCTGTGGTTGAATTCTTGTTAAATTAGACATTTGTAGTCTAAAATGTAGCTTTGCTCCAATGACTTTCAGTGAGGTGTACTCATTTTTGCATCACCCTAATTTGAGTAAAACTGAAAATTTTTTCTCTAACTTATATTATTAACCTTACTTTCATGTTATAAGTTAAAATAAGTTAAACAGATGTTATATTAAACTTAGATTTGTCAACACTGTATGTACACAATAAAGGATAAAATTGTATGAATATTACATGTAATGCTATTCTTGTCTTCATTTCTAAATATTTTTGTTTTATCAATATATAGCTATACATAGTCAATGCATTGCAGTATATTGAAAAATATAAGCATTAGTTTCCCATATATGGAAATGTAGTATTTAATATATTGCATTACATTTTGCAGTATATTCCCATATATTTTTGTTCCTTAAGGGTAATCATAAACTCACTTCATTTTGATCAGTTTCTCAGCAAACAACACTTGTTATCTTTTGTCTTTTTGCTTTCCAATGCATCTTGATTTAAACTTCAGACATTTTTACTGGAAAACAAGACAATACTGGGGAAGAACATCTCTTTTTTGCAGTAGATGTTATTTACATTGCTTTTTTTGTAAACTTAATTCAACTATAATGGAGATCTGTTGGAAGTTGTATTTTCTAACTGTTTATACAACTAATTCTCTGCTCCCTATGTTTATGAACACATTGATATATTATGTTCCTTTCAGTTTGGTTTTATTTACTTGGTCTTCAAGAGGTCTTAAATTGTCCCAAAATAAACATTTTCCTAATTCATATATGAAGCCCACATGAGTATTGCCTATTTAGTTGATTAATACTTAAAACACACAAAAACAACATATTGCTTTGAGAATAAACCTTTATTGCTTCAAAATCCAAGCACACAAAGCATGTAGAAAAGTCATGAACCCAATTTCAATGCATTTTTATTTAAAAGGACAATTGAGGTCAAATGATTATTTTATGTGCAATTTTCCCTCACTGAAAGCTGATGGGACATGCTGGTCACCATATTTTAAGAAAGATCCACATGAATGCATAATAGTGGTGGATATATGTGCACAAGCTGCAGTCGTGAAGCATTTGTAACCCCTGGTCTACATCACACGTGTGATCTTCATGGTGATGGCCTTCAGAGATTTATAGTTGTTCTTCCAGTGGTACCAGTTGGTCGAAATAACCGAAGCGCTACCCTCTTTCCCCCACAAATACAGACCAGTGGGGTTTGTGTGATCACAATTGTTGTACCAAAACCCTCCCATAGAGTATGTTAAAGCACAGTTACTGCTTGAAAGGTCTTGGTCTTTGTCAAAGGTGGAGAACTTCATTCCATTTTGGTAAGTCAAAGAGTCACCTGCAGAAAGGAGAAACCTTCATTTAGACAAATAAAATAAACAGTTTTTTTTTAAATAAAATAACTTAAAAAAAAAAAAAAAAAGCATTAGTTTAAACATGGTTTAAAGCATTCTCTTCCTCCTTCATTACAATAATCCATTAGAGTCACACAACTGAATACTGGAAAATTAAACATCTGCAGATTGTTTTACCTGCTCCTCCATTTACAAAGCCGCTGACATGCAGTTTGTACCCATCAGACTCAGAATCCACAGAGAAGGACTCGTACACAGCGTAAGCCTTCGTCCCATCAAAGTCCTCCAGATCTACTCTCAGTTTATACCGATTCCTGCGTGTCAGCAGGTGAATAAACTCTAAACCTGTTGAAAACATGAAATGAAACCGGTTTAGTAGATTAACTAATGCCCAAATAAATCTGCATTTATACTATGGTCCAGATTAAGGGTACATTCACACAACAATGATGTTTTCTTTTGCATTTTTTTGCATACACACGGATCCACAAAATAACTAAAAACCCTTTATATGCCGCCAGGCCAGTAGTTGGTGATGTGACTTTGCATCACGTCACTGTTTTCACAAATTCATGTTTTTGAGGTTTACATGGAGATGATTACTGTGTCATTTTCAAAAACTTGCTCTTTGAAATCCATTTTCAAAGCTTGCATTTTCAGGCCCTCAAAAAATGCTGTTGTCGTGTAAATGAGCAGCAAAAACACATTAAAAGTTTTCTGTTTTAGTTTTTAGAAAACAGTGTCATGTAAACGGCCCCTTAATGTGTGCCCAAAACATCACAAAAACACTCACCCAGCCAGTATTCTCCTTCTTTATTACCAAAACCCCGTTTATAACTGTCCCATGGCCTGTAGAAATTCACCTCGCCGTCCATTCGCCTGACAATCACCTGAAACATTCATAAATCATTCATTTATCACTTTTCCATCATTCATCTTTTTTTAAATTAAGATGTTCAGGGTGTAAAGCATCAAAAAAGCTTTTATTTTTTAAAGTTAACAGGCTTTCTTTAGCAACAAATGTAAATTCCAGAGTCATTAAATGTGTCTTTTATGAAACTATTTCATACTCAGATACTGTATAAGTCTAATAAAACAGCACAAATAAAAGCACTAGGTGACAATTTGGATAAGAGTATATGTTACTATAAAATATGCAAATGGTATCATTCACACTGCTAATAAAATAAGGTCTCAGGATAAAACACTCTTGCTCAGATTGAAACTCTTACCGTCCAGTGGCCTTTGCTGTGATTTTCTCCATTGGGGATCATGTCACAGT
This sequence comes from Megalobrama amblycephala, assembly GCF_018812025.1. NCBI lineage: Eukaryota > Metazoa > Chordata > Actinopteri > Cypriniformes > Xenocyprididae > Megalobrama > Megalobrama amblycephala. The sequence continues at coordinate 30,545,533 of NC_063044.1, read as the reverse complement.
AGATCTGCACCGGTCCATCTATTGAGGAGACGGTGTACACGCCACTGTCATTTTTCCCACTTGAATAAACATCAGAGCAGTCAGTGGCAAGAAAGCAATTAGAGTTGACCACTTCAGTCCCCATCAACACGGGAAACACCGCGGACAAACACAGCAACACCTGAGAGAGACACACAACTGATGTTTGATGTCTGACTAAATCTTACTTACATTCTTACACACAAAAACTCACAATCATGTTTGAGAAGTTTCTTCAGAGGTTCAGCTCAGAGGATTCAGTGGGATTTGCTCCTGAAATACAGTTCAGACAAATGAAATCCTTATTGTTACGACATGAACAGAAGAAAGAAACTGTATCATATTTATATTTCATGAGATCTGCATAATATTCAAAATGACCATAAATAAAACTCACCGTATCTGTGAATGTTCAGGCAACAGATGCATCTTTAAATATCTTTCTGATTGTCAGGCTCCTCCTCTGTATCAGGCATTTACAAAATAAAAAAATAAAAAAGGAGGAGGAACATTTTGACCATTTCATTTTGTTTTGCAACCTGCTTTATCATCTCTGGGGGAATCAAAAGATAAATTTATTTCAAAACTTGTAACAATTTCAGCAACAAAAATTTCATCATTTCAATGAAACTCTACTTTCCAAGCAGTTCTACTGATGGAGCTGCTGTCACTCAGTCATCATCTGATGATCGTTCAAAAGACTTTACCATGATGTTATACTTTACATTTGATTACACATTTAATTAGTGTTACTGTTATGCTTTAATGTATCATAATTGTTTGGTATTTTTATGCTGTCTGGTTCTGATTGATGCCATTATTGAGTCAGCATGTAAAACTCATTGAAATCTCAAGGGGACTAATCTGGATAGGGTTTAATAGTGTGGCGAGGAGGGCATACCTGGACGTGTTCAGTTTTCATTAGTTTGAGAGAGACACTAAAGAAACTTGCTGATGTCTTTGTCCTTTTAACCTGCAGTTTACAAACAAGAACAAAATACTTCATGTCCACGTTTTGAGCCATAATCCCTCAATTCTTTCCATTGTGATCGCATATTTCCTTGCAGTGTATTTCTTCAGACTACATGGGTATTTTGTAGTGAACAGCTCATTCCAGGCCCAGTTTATGGCAGGTTACAACAGTAGAGAAAGGTTGGCTACATTTTGATTGGATCTTGGTGGACTAGCCCAAACAAATATGTTATTATATATAAGTATTTCTTATGCACTTTATTCCTTTTTTATTCCTGGTAATTATTTAGTAAAGTTGATTTACTCTTGTTGATCTTTTTGTTTATAAAATACACTCATGTCTTCCTTGTGCTGATAATACAGAAGAGGCAAATCATTACATTTTTGAATGGCTGTTAATGGATAAAGATGTTCTTTGCAGTCAGATGAAACATCACACAGCTCACAAACACTCTCAGAATCAATGCACCACAATCACCTATTAGAATGAGTAAATTATGAATCTAGAAAGAGATATTATATAGATTCATGGATCACTGGAGAGAACAAACCCAAAGCAGAATGAAATGCTATCTTGATTTGAACAAAGACAGCTCAGCTAAATATCTCTTCTATGTCAGAGACATTATTTCAAGCTCGAGTTGTTCTTGCATTTTCCACAGACGTTTCTGGTGTGAAGGTAAAAAGGAAGTACATATACACTGCTTTGCAGAAAGGAGGAAGTTAACTAATGTCTGGCACATCAAGTCCAAAGATGATCAAAGAACTGACAAGAAGTGAAACTCAATAGAACGTTCCATTGCAGCACCGGCGCCCAGCCGCAGCCCTACGCTTCAGCCATTTTTGTGTGAAAGGCAGCGAGTCAGCAGTGCACTAGATTCTATGGCAATATCAGCTGCTTTGTTAAAAAAAAAGTACCTTAAAGCTGAAATCCATCCTGAATGATGACAACACAGAATAAAACACTATCACTAGTGATCATCAAATCCTTTTAACCGTTTATTTTACAGACTTTGTGTTTAAGTCTTCCACTTTTTTCACAAAAGCTTTGCTCTCTAGAAACCCAGTCAGTTTGGGTTAAAATTCTTTGAAGTTCAAATATTAGCATTATAAACACTGAATTAACGTCCAAATTAAAGTCCAAATGAGGAAAGTTGGGTGGGGGCTCTGGAGGAGGATGAGGGGATGATGAAGGAAGAGGCTGATGGTAGGTGGAGCTAGGGAGGCAAGGATAGGAAGAGTAGCCAGGTGAGAATCCAAAGTGCAGACAGGATGAAAGAAAGCCCATGGCGGAGTCGATGGAGGGAGGAGCCATGGTGGAGTTTTGGCTGATGACATCAGAGTGACTGACGGAGATGAGGCCAATGGAGAGCAGATGGGACTGGGCGACACAGATGGTCCTGAGGGTGAGTAAAGCTTGGGCTAATTTTCATTTGAAAGTGAACTAATCCTTTAAAGGGGACCTATTATGCCCCATTTTACAAGACATAACATAAGTCTCTGATGTTCACAGAGTGTGTATGTGAAGTTTTAGCTCAAAATACCCACAAATAATTTTTTACAGCATGTTAAAATTGCCATATTTTGGGGCTGAGCAAAAATGCACCGTTTCAGTGCGGGCCCTTTAAATGCAAATGAGCTGCTGCGCTCAGCCTAAGAGGGCGGAGCTTCAAGAGCTGATTCTCCAGTGTCAGGATTCAGTCAGGACGCACTTTAATGTCAAAAACTGCGAATACATGCTGCATGGAGATATACTGCAGGTATAGTTATATTACGGTTTTAACTTATATTGTCTTCTTGTTTTTATCCACTATATTAGCACAAGCCAGTTGTACCGGACCCCGTTCGACTTTACCAATGAGTTTTATGACGTTTATTGTACTTCACATAAAATATGAAGCATCCGTTTTCACTCTAGAAAATCACTTTAAGAGCTTAATAAAACACAGTGCAAGTGTGCATTAAAATATTATCCATAAACTCTCTCTCTCTCTCCCTTGCATTATCATCAACATACACAGAAACACTCGTTACAACTAACAGTGAACAAATATATAAAGACCTTATGCCTTTTTGGGTGGTGCTTAATAAAGTGGTAAACTTTATATCCGTAAATCAACTCCGATGAACTGTAATAAAGTGCTCTCACCTTCATTACTGCCGTATCCAGTATCACTCTGGAGACTGTAAGCTGGATCACAAACTGATCTATCCTTGAGTAACACATTTTTAGCACAACCTCTGTTTTGTATTGTCCTTTTCTTTTGACATTCGTTCACAAAGTCCGGTGTGAAATGATTCATGCAGACATAAACGAATTTCAGTAGACTTGAGGGAGCATTTTCTTCGAAAACAAAAATGAATTCACCACGTCTTCAGAGGCTCAGATTTAGGGAGTAAATGAAGAGAGTTATGTGGATTAATCCATCCAGCTACAGAACACCTAAAATGCTTGGGAGACGTTCTCATCAGTGAATGGCAAACTGTAAACTCGCTGTGAACTCGCTCAGGGCGGTTCTGTTATAATGACAAGGATCTTGTGAAGAAAAATGCATGGATGTGGCAAATTACTCAAAAGCAATCTTTGGGAACAGTTTTGAACAGTTAAACATCTAAACAGACACTGTAAATGAAATCAACCAAAGCCAACAGACTAAAGTAAAAGACCGAATGACTCCAGATGTGTAAAATAAATGTTGGATGGATGTGAAAGTCTTGGCCGTTCTGAAGTGATTTCTCATAGATGTGATGAGATCTGCTGCTGCTCTCATCAATCTTCTGCTGTGTGTTCATGTCCTTCTCTAAATCTGCTCATTCTCACTTGTTGAACTTCCTGTTTCTTTCCTAAAATCATCAGATTCTCATCATCATCTTCACACTCTTAATATTTGCATGTCAAATCCATAATGATGATAATAAATGTCTCTGACCTGATGTGTGTCTCATGTAGATGTGAAAACCTCCTAACAGACCCAACAGAAACATCATCTGAAAACACCAGACCAGAACATGCACCACAGACTCTGAAAACAACACAGACACACCAATTAATCAATCAATCAATCAATCAATCAATCAATCAATCAATCAATCAATCAATCAATCAATCAATCAATCAATCAATCAGTTAACACTAGAAGTCCCAGAGATTTGTAACCCTCCTTTAGCCAAGTGGATGCTAACTGGCTAGTCTTTTGGCTATCATTAGCATCAATGTGTAAATATGGTCATTACCTGAGCAATCTGCAGGGGGGTTGGGGGTGTGTGTGTGAATGGTTGCTGGTGGCTTGTTTGTATGTGTGGGGGGGGGGGGAGGGAGGGCTGCAAAAAGCAGAGAACTTGATTGACCATGTCTCACATTGGCATGTAGGGTCTTGCCTAGGTGTAAACAGGTATGAATTAGCACATCTAACTGCATGCATGTAGTGTAGTGATGTAATGTAGTGATGAGGCTGATGGAACCATTCCTAGACAAGGGCAGAAATGTTACCACGGACAATTTCTTCACATCGCTGTCACTTGCGCATAAACTTCTTAGCCGGAAAACCACCATCCTCGGCACAGTCAACAAGATTCACCGGGAAATCCCTGGACAGATTGCAATGAATTCACCACTCAGGTATGTTGCAGGTCTTTTGTGGTTCTATGTTTATGTGTTTCTAATTTTTAGAATCAACACCGCCAAGTGTGTCATTGTGTGTAAAAGTGCTATGAAAATAACAATTTATCTTATTTATTAGGTGTTTTCAACCACTGCTGCTACGCTGACGGCATATGCGCCCAAACGGAAGAAGACCGTCTACATTCTTAGCAGCATGCACAGCGTGATTCAGACTGATAATACCACCAAAAGGAAGCAAAACACTGTCACCCTTTACAACACCACAAAGTGCGGCGTGGATGTGATGGACCAGATGGTGTGGGAGTACACTGTCCGCACAGGGACACGGCGCTGGCCAGTTGCCGTGTTCTATAACATGATTGACATGGCAGCACTGAATGCACATGTGCTGTATCAAGCATGCACCGGAAGGCAGGAAAGACGGGTGGACTTCCTGGTGGAGCTTGCAAGAGAGTTGTCTAACTCTCATATGTGTGCGAAGAAGGCAAGAAAAGAACAATTGCTTCGGACACAACCCTCCACACCTAGCCCTGGAAAAAGAGCCATGTGTCAGGTCAAACACCAATGCAAGAACAATCATGCCACTGTGCGGTGTTCACTGCTACAGTTACACATGTGGTAAATGCAGACGGGAGATACCATGGCAGTGCCAGGATTGTGAGTGATTGCTGGAATGTACTCACTCACTTTTTAATATTATTTGTAAATATGTGTACAAATGGTTGGTTTCTTTATTTTATTTTGTACTATTTTTATCAATAAATCTCAGCAACAAAGGGAAAAAAAAAAAAAATGTGTGTTGATTTCTCCCTAAGATGGCAAAGTGAAACACAAGTTTCCTTGAAGTGGCTCAGCATGGCCCCACATTGTTTACATAACAAAAGCAACTGTTCACAGCTGATTAAGGATATTAGCCTAAAGCCTTCCAGCCCATCGGCTGTCCTGCGGGTTTTATAGGTAGAAAAGCCAAATGGCTGCTCTCTGGGACTTCTAGTGTTAATCTATATGAGTTGATTATATCTGTAGATGAACAAAAATCATCTCACCAGGACAGTGTTTTACACTAATGGTCTTCTGTCGGTGACTGACGTGGTTCTTCACGATGCAGCTGATGTTTCCATCAGTTCCCTCATCCAGATCAATGATGTTTCCATCCATCAGTGGATCCCCATTCAGAGTCCAGCTGAAGAGGAGCAGATCTCCATCAGAGGAGCAGGATGCCCTCATCACCCCACTGGAGGAGCAGATGATTGACACTTCCACTGAGCCAATAGGAGCTGGAGGGAGGGACACATGACAGTCACATGACAAACACAGCAGAATGCCATCCTACACTACTCCTATATTCCTGGAGTATGTAGTGAGTTTACTGTGTGTTACATGAATAAAAACCTTCACAGAGATTCATCTGATTGATTTGCATGAGAGTGAGATCTTTGGAGAACATGAGATTGTAATGAGTCTGATGAGAGAGTTACTGTACCTTCAACAATCACTGGAAGATCTGCAGTCTTCGAGTCTTAAAGTGTAAGTCCCTGAATCTGCTCTGATCACACCGTTTATTATCAGAATCCCTTTATAGACTGACACTTCAGGTCTTTTATTAAAAAGATCACATTCCTTCATCATGTCATTTTTTACTCTACAAACTGGATCATCTGAGTTGAAGTTTATTATCTTTAGTATCTTCAGGTCATATCTACTAGTGTCCACCATCAGCAGATTGAGTTTGTGTCCCAGAGCTGCGTAACAGGGATCTGACTGATTAAAACTGCAGTTAACCTCCAGACCTGAAGAACAAAACACACACACACAGAGACGGAGAAAGAGAAAGAGAGCTATAAGACAGGAAAAGCAGCCGAACCATGTGATGAGGTGTGAAAACAAGAATAGAATTGCGGGTAAATTTCTTAAAATAAAATGTTAGCTTAGTTTTCAGACTCATTAAAAGGTAAAGTAACAAGTTTTAATCAATCAGAGAATGATATTTGAATTTTCTGGTATGGAAGTACAAAAACACCTGTTACACTTTGTCCATGAAGACCATATGCAGAATATAATTTTGATTTCATGGGTCTTTAACACAGACGGTGACTGTTAATGAGACTTAAACACTGACATCTAACGTATCATAAAACTCCATTAATACACACTGTTAAGACCAGAAAACACCATGTCTAGATCCTGCGGATGTTTTTGGACATACTCTTAATGTAATATTACAGTGTTTTTATTGTTAGAGCTTCATCATTAGATGAGTTTGATCTGAAAGTCGACTCACATGCAGCAGTTTTCAGCAGCATCAGTCCAAAGATGAGCTTCATTTCTCTAGAGTCCAGAAGAGCCCAATAATCCAGCCGAAGAGAGAAGATGCTGCTTCAGTCACACAATCAAGATCTGCTGACCTTGATTGTGTGACCCACTTATCTGTGCTCTTGATATATTCAGACTATTGTACACTTCTGAGAGAAGAGGAAGTTCACATTGTTTACTGGAGAAGCTCAAGCACGAGGATAAAAAAATAACGCAATCGTTTCTTTTCTACCCTGCTATCTATCGGTTTTCCATCGACTATTGCTTCTGGAGTTTTTCATATTAATGAAGACATTATCATGTTAATAAGCTGTTTTTGTCACCCATTGGTTATTTTTTATAACCACAGGATCCAAAATTAACACTTGACAAGCATCGACCGTGGTTTGGTAGTGCATAGTATAAAAACATTGATAACTAACAAACATCTACTAAAACTTTACCCACGTTTGAATCTGTCACGGTGGCACACAAAAACAAGATGGTAAGGATCCAAGTGCAGCGTACTTTATTAAAGGGTAATCCAAAGTCGAAATCCAGAGAACAGGCAAGGGTCAAAATCCATATAACAGTCCACATCAAACAGAAAACCAGAGGTAACAAAAGTGCACGTAACAATTAATAACAAACCACAAACAAAGGCAGAAACAACTGAGACTAAATAGACAGAACTAATGAGCAAACACAAAACAGCTGGGTGCAATGAAACGTACTCGGTTACTAACGTAACCTCGGTTCCCTGAGATATGGAACGAGTACTGCGTTACTTGCCGTGCCACGAGGCTGCGGCTTAGGTTGTCGCTTCAGTCGATATGGCCTGATGGCCTATGGCGAAACGCCCGCTTATATAGCACCTTACCACGCCCCTTTTGGCGGGAATGTTCGCGCACTCTTTTCCCATAGGCCGCGCAGCTGAGCCGCGCCACCATTGGTTCAACAACTTGTCTATGAGTGAACCAATGACGGTGTAGTTACACTGCGTTATTGAAAAGGCTTCAGTAGCGGGGAAAAAGGGAGACTTTTCCCCCATACGCAGTACTCGTTCCATATCTCAGGGAACCGAGGTTACGTTAGTAACCGAGTACGTTCCCTTTTGATATTTCACTCGTACTGCATATGGGGGAACGAATTCAACCGCGCCGTGCCACGGCTGGGGAATGACAGAACTTGACCGGACGCCATTTAAGGGGGGACCAAGGACAAGTGAAGGCCGAAGCCGCCGTTACCCTGTTACACTACAAAGGAGAGAACTCCTGGGTTTGTGCAAAAAGCGGAACACCTAGAGGGCCGCAAATTTACACTGAAAGGACCCGAGCATGTAAGGTCGGAACGTCCAACTGGTAGAATCTGACAAAGGTGGACGGCGAAGACCAGCCGGCCACTTCACAAATGTCTTTGATTGAGACTCCACTGGACCAGGCCCACGACGAAGCCATGCCTCTAGTGGAATGGGCCCTAACTCTGATGGGACAAGTAGCGCCCACAGAGGAGTATGAAAGAGCTATAGCGTCAACGATCCATCGTGATAGACGTTGTTTCGAGACCGGGGACCCTTTGGTATGACCACCGAAACAAACGAATAGCTGATCAGACTGCCGGATAGGCTGTGATCGCTCGATGTATACGCGTAAAGCCCTAACGGGGCATAAAGATTCCAGCTCTGGATCGTCCGATGAATGGGGAAGCGCAGAGAGTGAAATCACTTGTGCTCTGAACGGCGTTAAGAGCACTTTGGGAACGTAGCCAATTTTTGGTTTCAAAACGACCATGGAGTCGTTTGGACTGAACTCAAGGCATGCAGGGCTCACCGAGAGTGCCTACAGATCGCCAACTCGCTTTACTGATGCCAAAGCAAGTAGTAAGGCAGTTTTGAGCGTTAAGGGTCTGAGGCCCGCTAGACGCAGTGGCTCAAAAGGAGGACCTTTAAGAGCTCTGAGGACCACGGAGAGGTCCCAGGGGGGAACAGTGAGGGGACGAGGAGGATGCAATCGCCTAGAGCCCCTCAGGAACTTAATGATCAAATCGTTCCGCCCTACTGATTGTCCAGCAATGGGCAAGTGAAACGCTGCAATGGCTGCTACGTAGACCTTAAGCATAGAGGGGGCTCGCCCCAACTCTAAACGCTCCTGGAGGAAGGTTAGGATGGAAGAAACATCACATCCTTCCGGGTCTATGTTGCGTGTGGAACACCAGCTAACAAAGACCGACCACTTCTGGGCGTAGAGGCGTCTTGTAGACGGGGCTCTCGCCTGTGAAATGGTATCTAGCACTTCCTTCGGAAGGTCAGATGATTCCCGTCGAGAATCCACAGATGTAGAGCCCAAAGCTCCGGCTGCGGGTGCCAGATTGTTCTGTTCGCCTGAGAGAGGAGGTCCCGTCTCAGGGGGATTGGCCATGGGGCTTTTGTGGAAAGCCGAAACAGCTCCGAGCGGCTGGACGAAAGTGGCTGGACGAAAGACCCCCCTGGCGATTTATATAGGAGACCACTGTCATACTGTCCGACTGGACTAAGACGTGGCGATCCGTCAGATAAGCCCGAAAGGCATGGAGGGCTCTTGCCACTGCCAGCATTTCGAGACAGTTGATATGTAGGTGGCTTTCCTCGTGTGTCCACGAGCCGAAGACCGGACTGCCCTCGCACAGAGCGCCCCAACCCGAGTTGGATGCGTCTGTCGAAAGTACCGTTCTTCGTGATACCGCCTAAAGGGGTACTCCGAGTGTGAACCAAGTGGGGTTCATCCAGGGCTTCAGGGCTGCCAGACAGGCCTGATTGACCTTGAGGCGCAGGCGACCGTGGCGCCAAGCGTAAGGAGGTACCCGAACCTTCAACCAGTACTGCAGAGGCCGCATGCGAAGTAGGCCAAGCTGAAGAACTGGGGAGGCGGAAGCCATGAGCCCTAGCAACCTCTGGAACAGCTTCAGAGGGAGGTAGGCTTTGTTCCTGACGGAGGCCGCGAGCTGCTGAATGGCCAGAGCGCGCTCTGGCGAGACTACTGCCGTCATACGGACAGAGTCGAAAACTGCGCCCAGGAACGAGATACGTTGAGTGGGAAGCAGCGAGCTCTTGGCTGGGTTGACCCTGAGACCCAGGCACTGTAAGTGGCTGAGAAGCACGGATCTGTGGTGCTCTAGTTCTGTGCGCGAACTGGCTAAAATGAGCCAGTCGTCGAGGTAGTTTAAAACGCGTATTCCCATCTGTCTCAGAGGGGAAAGGGCCGCGTTCATGCACTTCGTAAAAGTGCGAGGAGCCAGGGAGAGCCCGAAGGGGAGGACCGTGTATTGGTAGGCCACACCCTCGAACGCGAATCTCAAGAATCGCCTGTGATGGGGGGCTATCTGGATGTGAAAGTAAGCGTCCTTCAGATCCAGTGAACAGAACCAGTCCTCGTGGCAAATCTGCGCGAGGATCTGCTTCAGCGTCAGGACTTTGAACTTTCGCTTCACTCTTTCAGTCCAAAGAGTCCTGACGGGGACACGGGGGCATCTAAGAAGGCCGTCTTGTCCTGCTCCTTGATCTCCGTCAGATTCAGCCATAGTTGGCGCTCCAGCGCAACAAGGCTGGCCATTGACCTGCCAATGGCCTGGGCCGTGGCCTTCGTGGCCCGCAGGGCTAAGTCAGTAGTGCTGCAGAGGTCCTTAAAGGCAGGCGCATCTCTCGTCCAGAGAGCGGAGGAGTTTGGCTTGAAAAACCTGAAAGATGGCCATAGAGTGAAGTGCTGAGGCGGCCTGGCCCACTGAGGCGTAGGCTCTTCCTACTAGGGCGGAGGTGGTCCTGCAGGGTTTGGACGGGAGGGCTCTCTTGGCTTTCCATCCCATGGCCGCGGGAGGGCAGAGATGAGCGGCCACTGCTCCGTCCAGGGGCGGCAGGTGTTCGTACCCTTTTTCCTCCGCGCCGTCCACTTTGTCAGCTCCTCGTGGACTTCGGGGAAGAACGGGGCGGAGCGCTGGCGAGGGGCCTGGTGGCGGCCTGGAAGAAACCACTCGTCCAAGCAGCTCCGCGATGGCTCCTCTGGCGGAGCCCAGTCGAGGTCCAGTTCCTCTACGGCCTTAGACAGGACACGGAATAACTCGGCGTCCATGCCGGTGCCATGTTCAATAGGCTCCAATGAAGGCAGGGGGGCAGCCCACGCTTCATGCTCAGAGGCTGCCATGGATAAAGAGTCGAAGAGCGGCTCTTCATCCGATCCACCGAAGGGGACGAGGTCGCTCGCATCTACCGAGGGACGCTGGTCTGGGCAGGAGAATGAGACGGGGGTCTGCTGTCTGTGGGGAGAGGGCGAGGCACGTGGGCGTTGGGCCGACGTGTGCTCACCCGACTCCATGCGCTGAACTGTTCTGCCCCGCGGTCTTTTCCTGGCAGGCGAGGGAGACGGGAGGGCATGAACAGGGGGGTCACTCTCGGAGAAGAAGGCGGCCCGCGAGCGCAGAGACGCTAAACTCATGCATTCACAGTGTGGGCATGAGCCGCCGGCAAGCGCGTCATCCGCATGGGCAACGCCCAGACATCCAACGCACTCCCCGTGTCCGTCATCTTCGTGCAGTGGGGCTCTGCACGTAGCACAGTGGTGAGGCATTAAAAAATGCCGGTAGCGCCGTGAAAACGGCGATTGGGAGGCTCTTTAACGGCGAGGGCCGGGCTCGTAGCGATGAAAACCGCTGGAAAGTTGCTCTGAGGCGCGGTAAGGTGACCGCGGGAAGACGCTCTCAGGGCGCGCCGGATGGCGGCAGGAGACACGCTGGGAAGCGGCCGGTTCGCGGGAGCTGAGCCGCGCCGCCATTGGTTCAACAACTTGTCTATGAGTGAACCAATGACGGTGCAGTTACACTGCGTTATTGAAAAGGCTTCAGTAGCGGGGAAAAAGGGAGACTTTTCCCCCATACGCAGTACGAGTGAAATATCGAAAGGGAACGAGGATAATGAGTCCAGGAGTGAATTATGGGAAATGCAGTTCAGACAGGTGACAAAAATCCATGTTGGAGTGCCCTCTGGTGGCTAAACAGGGCACTCCAACTCATGATCATGACAGAATCCACGAGGCCTGGAACAAAATCATAATGGATGATGTTTTCTGTTATCTTCACTGACAATGGAAATTTACCATAAGAAGTTTATCTAAGATAAAATGTTTTTCTACAGACACAAATGAGGAATGTTCCTCATATTAAACCACTGAAACTGAAATATGAGGGACAAATGACACAATGACCAGTGCTGCAAGTCAAATATTAAAACAAACAGCTAAATAAAATAAGCCTATAAAGGATATTTATATTATCAGTTTTAAAGCCTTCTTTTTATTGTTGCATGTGTGTATTGAAATATTTTCCCTGATAAAGAAGCTCAGTTTGTACTGCTGAAATGACACTCTTTACTCGTGTTCACCACACGAGGTCTCCATCAGCACACTTACCAGTCTGTTGCCATATTAATAAATGAGGCTTTTATCATGCAGAAAAAAAAAAAAAAAAATAAATATATATATATATATATATATATATATATATATATATATATATATATATATATATATATACGGAAACAGTTGTACGGCACATGACTTACATAGAATGGAAAACAATGCTATGGAAGTCAATGGTGTCCCACAAGTGTTCTTCATTCTTCAAATGATCTTCCTTTGTGTTCAGCAGAAGAAAGAAATTCATATAGGTTTGGAACAACTTGAGGGTGAAAATATGTGTTGACAGATTTTTCATTGCAAACTGTCCCTTTAAGATCTCTCTAAACCTTCTTCTCCACATAAACCACAGTTTGACATACAGAAACAACTTAACATCTTAATGTGATGGTGGTTTAATACATGCATATGTATGATAGATAGCATCATTGGAATCACTTTCAGAACTGCTGAAAGTGCTTTTCCTGCATCCTTGCACTATCGACTGAAAATACAAAAGGACTTTAGGGTTGGTTAAATTTTGGGTTAGTATCCGCCGTATTTTGCAGTGTGGACGAAAAGCTATTTTATGTGATAACGGTGTGCATTCAGGTTGAAGTCCCCACCGGGATAGAAACACACACACACATGTCTGGTTTACTATCTTTGTGGGACTCTCCATAGACGTAATGGTTTTTATACTGTACAAACTGTATATTCTATCCCCTTAAACTAACCCTACCCCTAAACCTAACCATCACAGGAAACTGTCTGCATTTTTGCAGACACAGACAGACGAGAGGAAGTGACCATGACTCAGATCCGCACCAACATTGTACAGCAGATGCACTGGGCTCAAGGAGCTTGTTCAGCCAAAATACAGTATATTTTGATTTTGTATAAGTAAACATTTGAAGTTTTTAAATAAATATATGAAATAATAATCTTTGAAATATAACCTCATCAGTTAATTCAACCCAAGGCTGCTTGGAGAGATAACAGGTAAAAAAAATTCAACATTCGAATTGCAAAACACCCATTATAAAAACTCAACTCATTGTTGTGCTTCGAGTTCATCATTCAAGCGAAGTTGTTTTATTTTACTTTGTTTTGCAACCTGCTCAAGTCACTGGTGTCTTTATAAAACTTGAGCAAATAACATGTAGACAACAGAGATACTGCTAATAGAGCTCTGGAGGTTGACGTCATGCAATCTAAACTCCGCCATTTTGGCAGGCCATGCAAACCGGACATGTTTAGACCTTACAAACCATACTATTTCAACATGCTGGACAGCTGCTGTGTGCCAGGATGCCAGAACAGGCAGGGGAAAGCAAAGGGGAAATCCTTTTAACATATTCCTAAGGATCGCAATAGACGACTGAAATGGTTCACTGCAATAAATTTTGCTAACCAACCCAACAAAACAACAGATGGTTGTATTTGAATTTTTTGTCTTTTATCTCAGTATTCCTATAAGTGTTGTGTAAGGGTTTTTATGTTTAATAGTAACCCTAAAATGATATGAAAGAGTTTAAAATGTGTTAAATAACTGGGCTGATAGGCTATATTTTCAGTATAATGTAACGTTACACATTATTCCACCGGTCACAATTGTGGCCGAACATAAAACACAATTTTTCACACACGTTTCCATAAAAATTTCAAAAATAATTATTGATTATTTCAGGGGCAACTAATGACATCTCATTTGGATATTTTCATGTCTGGGAAAAATTTGGGATTAAACGGGTTAAGATATTATGACATTTATGATGTCTACTGTATTCACAGTAATATAACGTTAGCTGTGCTGTATACCTACAAACAAGGACAGCTAGAGTCATACAATTTAATGATGCCAAATGAATACACAAAACAAAAGTAAATGCACTAATAGGCCTAAAAACAGTATTAATTCCATGAACACAAAGATATTCCAAACAAGGAGCCGATGGCAATAAACACAAACATGATGACAGATGTAAAGACAATGACCGACAACTACTGACTGAAACATAAGGGTATGAATACTGTACACAAAGCCAAGTGAAGGCAAGCTTGCGCCATTACCCGAAAAAAAAAGCATAACACTGCGGTACTGTCACAGACACGTCAGGCTCCACCATGCACCAATCACAATGCTCCCAATCACCAGAATACTAATCACCGTCACCTGCTCATCATTATCCCCTTCATCACCACCAGTATATAGAGCACTCACACCCTGCACTCACTGTCTGGTCTCGTTGAGCTATACTTACCTGTATGCTTACCTCAAGGACTCCCCACATACTACTTACCTGTCTCCTGTGCATCCCGATCTCCCAGTGTGTTCCTCGTCTGTGTGTGAGTGCTCCTACATCTCCTACGATCTCCAGCTCCATCCAGTTAAAGGACTCTGTCATCTGCAATCACAAAAGGACCGTAACTATCACCAGTCATTACCATTGCTCATCTGTTCACTCCTGCTTGCCTTATCTGCTCACTGGTTTTATAATAAAGACTGCTTACCTGTTTACATCTGTGTCCGACCCCCTCTGTATCATAACAGGTATGCTTATCACACAAATGCCGTTTTTGTCCCAAATAGCAGGATTGATTAGGGTGGCCATATGCGCCATTCTCCCAGGACGCGTCCTGTCCAGGATTTCTAAATTGCCTAAAATGGCTTAAACGCCCTTGCCTCTTTAATTGTGAAAGTGGTCATATCGATGTGCCCCCGGAACGTGATTTAGGAACGCGATTTCTACACGGAGGTCTGTGCAAGCCACTGTTCTTATTGACATTCTTCATGCAATGCATTAAAATGTTGTCGTATTTGCAATGCTTTGACCGTTATCTGTAGATCCAGCCTTCTTGCAAGCAACGATCGGTTGATTATGTATAATGCATGCTATTGGTCAAATTATTTTTCAGTCGTTATCTTCCGCAAATATGAAAACAAAACCAAAACTGGGACATTTTATGCAACTTAGAAATCCTGGACAGGACGCGTCCTGGGAGAATGGCACATATGGTCACTGTTACGGCCCATGTCCGAGTTAACAGCTCGTTTAAAGTAATAACTCCAATTAGGACATGAGCCGCACACATGCAAGAGCCACAGACACCGGTAGTTAATTTTCAGGACAGTAGATCGCCCTTGTTAATTATAATAGAAAAAAGGAATAAACAATTCATAAATGTTACAAACAAAATTAGACAAAATACTGACAAAGGAATTAACAAGAATTAACAGTAGACAGGTAGGGAAAAACAGTCAAAGAAACAAAGAACGCCTGCCTGGCTATTCTCACCAATAGTTCTTACCTAGCTTCCGATAAAGCAAAAGGAGTGAGTCTTCCGGGCCTCTGCTTCCTTCACTATACTTACTATATTAATAAACAGTGACCTGTTTAAGCAAATCCACAACCCGTTACTGTTAAAATTAAACATTAACCATATAAAGAAAACATATCAAACAAAACAATGAAAGATCAAGAATACAAACTAAACTACAACAAAACACAGACTAAGCGCCCCATGAGAGCGGACGATAGATGTTCAGAAAGGGACCGCAGCGAGGGAATCGCGGAGAGAGACACCGGCCAAGACCAGCCCAGCGAGAGAGAGACTCCATTGACGCCATCCACACTTTTTATGCCGGAAACTCAGTGACGTCATCGTGCTTCCACCAATCCAGAGCTTCAGCGCCACCTATGGGTCTTTAAAAAATAAAAACTACACAGCCACGTAACGGTCACCCTAGGATTGATTATATACAACAGTTAAAAAAGAAGGTAATATTGTGTCATATTTTAGTCACAATATTTTCTGCTTTTGCACAGTTTTGCCAACGAACACACACAAATTATTAAAATAAACTTGGCGTAAATATGTTTGCACCATACGGACACTCTAGACCAGTGGTTCTCAAACCTGTTGTGGGGACCCCCCACCACTGCACATTTTGCATGTCACCCTCATCTAACACACCTGATTCAAGTCATCAGCTAATTAGTAGAGACTGCAAGAGTTGAATTGGTTGTGTTAGATGAGGGAGACATGCAAAATGTGCAGTGGTGGGGGGGTCCCCACAACAGGTTTGAGAACCACTGCTCTAGACCATGCGTACACACTCTTTAACTGGAGTGAGTGAAGTAATGAAGTAAACAGAATGATTTTAAACTTTTACATCTGATATAAACATTTAAATAAAAATGTCTCTCTCCTTAATGGACTTAAGCACTGAAATTTCATGAAATCATAAGTTACAACATTTTTTATATTAATTTTAACAGAAATAATTTTAGGATGTGCTGCTTTTGAACACTATGTTTTAATGTTTTAACGTCAGTGAGGATTGCTTGGCGCATATAATTAGCAGATAGCACAACTTGTGTTCCGAAAAAATATTTTTGTGCAAATAATCGATGATGCACACTTGACTCTGTCAAAGCAGATAGCATAATGAGAGAAGAACTCACTCAGTGATTGAACAGTGAGAGTTGACAAAACTTAAATAGTTTAAGTAAATGTGACTCAAAACAAGTAAAGAACAACTTGATACAATTAAGACAACGAGTTTGCACAATTGAATTAAGTGAACTAAACAAATTTGTGTTTACGGTGAAAGTCCATAATCCATAATATTGTTTTCTCCAGTGAAAAAGTTGTTTTGTCTGAATCAGGAGAGAATTGCGTTTGCCGAGGCTGCATTTAATTTTGAGGAACTGAATGGTGAATTCCCGGGGGGAAATGGATAACACCTCATCATGCAGTGCCCATCTCCCTTTGGCGCTATAAGCTGAAGTCTCCAATTAAGACGAATCTGAGGATCGTTGTGATCGTGAAAAAGGCTTCGGTGAAAAGGTTCTGACATCAGTGGTGTCAGACCTCTGAGGGCATCCCCTCTGGGGGAAATGGATTACACCTCATTTCATGGTGTCCATCTCCCTTCAGTGCCTTCAGGGAGCAATTCTGCCAACCCCGCCACCTCTGTGCTTTGGGGCGCAGAGGTCCCCAACGAGTTCTAGTTCGGTTGTTCACTGCCGGTCTCCCGTTTAAGGGCACCAAATTGGCTACTCAAGTTATGTCAGAGCCCAGTCTCGAGAGGCTGGTTCTCTTAGTACAAATTCTTTTCAGGGTAAGATATATCTGAGGACCGTCATTATCTCCAAAAAGGCTGCGTAAGGGCAGTCCCCTCCGGGGGAAGTGGTCAACACCTTATAAATGACACGATTCTCCTGGCACCTGGTGGTGATGATGCCTGGGCACCAGATTTAGGGAGTAGACATCCTGTCGAGACAGGGGCTGAGGCCCGGGGAATGGCGACTTCACCATGGGGTGGTGGAGCTCATATGGAGTTGCAGACGTGGCTAAGGCTGTGTCTGTACACGGTTTCCCTTATCATTCTACTCCCGGGAGTTCTGGAGAGCAGAGAATATGGGTTTGGCCTCCTGAGGAGGCCCAACTCGTAGACTCAGGTCTCTCAACTGAGGTTGTAAGTCCATGCTAACTCCAGAGCTCCCTGCACAAGGAAACTGGCAGAAATCATCAGCAGGATCCAGTTACTGGCCGGCTGGTAGAGTGCTAGAATTTCTGCAGAATCGATTCTCTGCAGGGTTATCCCCCTTCACTCTAAGGGTTTATGTGGTGGCATAGCTGCTTACCATGCACCATTGGGTGGTGTCTTTGGGGAGAAACCCATTGGTGTTTCCTGTGTGGTGCGTCGGATCAGGAGTATGGTGGCTTTGGAAGCCTTTTTATAGGGGTATCCCTACAAGAGGTCTGTGATGCGGCGGGCTGGTCCTTTCCACACACATTCATCAGGTTTTACAACCTAGATTTGGGCTTCACCCCTGGGTCCCAGTTGCTTTGTCTTAGTTGTGCTTGCCTGATTTCACACAAGACAGGCACTGGTCAGTATGGCTGCGTGGGTATAAACATTCCCACAGCGTCATTCTCAACGCAACGTGAGTTCCCTTGAAAGGGAACGTCTCGGTTACGACTGCAACCTTAGTTCCCTGAAGAGGGAACGAGACGTTGCGTCACCCTGCCATACTTCCGGCAAGCCTGTGAACGACTTGCTTCACTTATCAGAAGCTGACGTTGTTTGGTCTGGGTTTGCTTTATAGTTTCCTGGTCATGACGTCACCCACCTTCCGTCATGCCATTTCACTGATTTCATAGGTGCTTCACGACGCAATCATGCAGAGCGTTCCCACAGCGTCATTCTCCACGCAACATCTCATTCCCTCTTCATGGAACTAAGGTTACCGTCGTAATCGAGACGTTTTCTCAACTTAATTTATTACTACTTATCATCAATTCTGTCAGGACCACTATCGTCAAATATGATAGATAATGCATAGTTTGTATTGGCGGTATGGTTCTGTTCTGGGCAAGAACTCCCTGCGCATCCATGCAGCCTAGCATGGATAAGAGCAGGGAGAGCAGCAATAAACCCCCTAGGGTAAACAGAACAGGACCAACATGCAGATGTCATTAAATGTCATGATTTAATGTACACATATTTCAAGAATTAGTCTGATTCAGGGGAAATAATGAGGCCAATCCTGACTGAAGAGAGGAGGAGTTGGGGATGGAGGAGGGTAATTTGCTCCTGAGAAATGCAATAGCTGCTGATAATACTGAGGAGCTTATATATAGATGCCGTAATAGGCGTCATATTCCTATAGGTAGACATAAGTCACCTGGGAGTCAGCTGATGCAAGCTTGACTGACATGACCTGCCAGAACTGACGCTAACGCTAGATCTTAATTTCACTAGGTCAATCACACTATTATTAGTATTTGTTCAATCCCATTATTTACATCAGTCTAACTTAATTTTAACACATTCCAACTTAAATGTGTTAATTTTACTCAAATCATTTTTTAAAAATTGCCTGCAATTAAAACCCTAATTTTTAAACATAAATTGCTTAAAACACAAAGAAACAACATATTGCTTTGAGAATAAACTTTTATTGCTTCAAAATCAAAGCAGACAAAACATGTAGAAAAGCTTGAAGTCATGAACCCAATTTCAACATATTTTTATTTAAAAGGACAACAGATGTCAAATTATTATTATTTTATGTGCAGTTTTTCCTCTCTGAAAGCTGATGGGACATGCTGGTCACCATATTTTAAGAAAGATCCACATGAATGCGTAATAGTTGTGGATATATGTGCACAAGCTGCAGCCGTGAAGCATTTGTAACCCCTGGTCTACATCACACGTGTGATCTTCATGGTGATGGCCTTCAGAGATTTCCAGTTTTTCTTCCAGTGGTGCCAGTGTGGCCCAAAATGCACACTGTCATCCTCTTTCCCCCACAAATACAGACCAGTGGGGCTTGTGTGATCACAATCTTTGAACCAAAACCCTCCCATATTGTGTTGTAAAGCACAGTTATTTTTCCAAAGGTCTTGGTCTTTATCAAAGGTGGTGAACTTCATTCCATTTTGGTAACTCAAAGAGTCACCTGCAGAAAGGAGAAACTTTCATTATAGAGACACTTTCATTTAGACAAATAATATAAAATGACTTAAAAAGCATTAGTTTAAACATGGATTAAAACATTCTATTCCTCCATTACAATAATCCAGTTTGTGTAGATTAAACATTTGTAGATTGTTTTACCTGCTCCTCCATCTACAAAGCCGCTGACATGCAGTTTGTACCCATCAGCCTCAGAATCCACAGAGAAGGACTCGTACACAGCGTAAGCCTTCGTCCCATCAAAGTCCTCCAGATCTACTCTCAGTTTATACCGATTCCTGCGTGTCAGCAGGTGAATAAACTCTAAACCTGTTAATAAAAAAAAAAATGAAATGAAACCAGTTTAGGCTAACTAATGCCCAAATAAATCTGCATTTATACTATAGTCCAGATTAAGAGTAAGTTTACATGACAATATTGTTTTCTTTTGCGTTTTTTTGTTTACATGGATCTGCAGAAATTACTAAAAGCACTTTATTATGCTACCAGGCCAGTAGTTGGCGATGTGACTTTGCATGACTTTTTCTTTTTTTTTTTATTTCACACTGAGACAATAACGCTGTCATTTTCCAAAACTTCCACTTTGAAATCGTTCTCAAACGTTTGCGTCTTCAGACTCCCAAAATCGTGTAAAAAAAAAAAAAAAAAAGGACCAAAATGCATTAAAAGTTTTCCATTTGTCGAGTAAACGGCCCCTTTCCATGTGTCTGATTGTTTATATTTCACTGTTTGCTTTTTTTGCCCAAACAGCACAAAAACACTCACCCAGCCAGTGTTCTCCTTCTTTATTACCAAAACCCCGTTTATAACTGTCCCATGGCCTATAGAAATTCACCTCACCGTCCATTCGCCTGAGAATCACCTGAAACATTCATAAATCATTCATTGCTTTCACACATCATTTCACATCATTCGTCTTTTATAAATTAAGGTTTAAAGCATTAAAAAAAGCTTTTTATTTTTAAAGTTGACAGGTTTCTTTAGCAACAAATGTAAATTCTGTTATGTGATTCCTGAGCCACTAGCGTCACCAAACGCCTGACATTCTGTTATGGAACTATTACAGTTTTTTCCAACTGCTTACACACAAAATCTTTTCATTTTTCACGATTTTTGAAGCCTGACACTCAAACAGCAGAACCACACACCAAATCTGCAAAACCACACACTAATTCTCGGCCTTTGACTCATTTTTCAATTTCATAAAACACTTTTTGCAAAACACACACAATTATCTATGTAACACACAAAAATCTAACAGGAAGTATCTTGATTTCCTTTTTCAAACACAACCAATCAAAATGCCACACTAATTCATCAGTGCCTCATACTAACTCCTCACATGCACAAACACTTATTGCTTTACTTAACACCAACCAATAATGGCTTTAGAATAGGCCTATAAATTAGTATTTAAAAATAGTAATATTTTTCAACATCTCTCTGCCAATTACTTTCAATCTTGTACAGAAATGTACAGCTTATGAAAGAAGAGCTTTAGGTTTTGAATAACTGTGTGTATATGATATATCCAAAAATAGAATATTATGGCAAATGTGTATGCAAAGTTAGACAAATGTTTACTTCTGAGTCCAGTTGGTGATATTTTGAATGCAGTTCTTTATTTTGCAAGATGTGAGGCATTTTGCATTTTGTGTGTGTAATTCTTGGATTTGTGTGTAAAGTTTTGAAAAAAAAAAAAGAGAAAAAGTTTTGAAAACGTGTGTTAGCAGTTGGAAAAAACTGTAAATCAAGTAATAATAATAATAATAATAATAATAATAATAATAAAAGTAAAATAAACAAAGACAAATAAAAGCACTAAGTGACAATTAGGATAATAGTATATGTTTACATTTACATTTATGCATTTGGCAGACACTTTTATCCAAAGCGATTTACATTGCATTATACTATACATTTGTATCTGAGTATGTGCAATCCCTGGGATTGAACCCATGACCTTTGGCATTGCTAGTGCCACGCTCTAACCACTGAACCACAGGAATATGTTACTATAAAATATGCAAATGGTATGATTCACGCTGGGGTTCATCTGCTAATAAAATAAGGTCTCAAGATAAAACACTCAAATTGAAACACTTACTGTCCAGTGACCTTTGGCATTTTCTCCACTGGGGATCATGTCACAGTAGATCTGCACTGGTCCATCTACTGAGGAGACGGTGTACACGCCACTGCTGGTTTTATCACTTAAATAAACATCAGAGCAGTCAGTGGCAAGAAGACAATTAGAGTTGATCACTTCAGTCCCCATCAATACAGGAAACACCGCAGACAAACACAGCAACACCTGAGAGAGACACAAAACTCAAGATCTGCTGTTTGACATCTGACTTAAACACTTACATTCTTACACACAAAAACTCACAATCATGTTTGCAAAGTTCCTTCAGAGGTTCAGCTCAGAGGATTAGGTGGGATGTTCAGGTGGACAGTGTGTCTTTAAATATTTCTCTGACTTACAGGATCCTCCTCTGTATTTGCAAAAAAAAAAAAAAAACAACACCTAAAGCTTTTTTTTTTTTTTTTGGCAACCTGCTTTATCATCTTCAGCTGAAAGTGAGATTATCTGGAACCGATTGCAACAGACTCCGGCAGCAAGTGAACATTTTGTCCTCAAAGTTGATGTGTTAGAAGCAGGAAAAATGGGCAAGCGTAAGGATATGAGTGAGTTTGACAAGGACCAAATTGTGATGCTAGAGACTGGGTCAGAGCATCTCCAAAACTGCAGCTCTTGTGGGCTGTTCCCGGTCCGCAGTGGTCAGTTTCTATCAAAAGTGCTCCAAGGAAGGAACAGTGGTGAACCGGAGACAGGGTCATGGGCGGCCGAGGCTCACTGAAGGCTATCCGATCCAATGGACGAGCTCCTGTAGCTCAAACTGCTCCAGAAGTTAATGCTGGTTCTGATAGAAAGGTGTCAGAATACACAGTGCATCAGTTTGTTGTGTATGGAGCTGCATAGCTGCAGACCAGTCAGGGTGCCCATGCTGACCCCTGTCCACCGCCGAAAGAGCCAACAGTGGACACGTGACCATCAGAACTGGACCACGGAGCAATGTAAGAAGGTGGTCTGGTCTGATGAATCACGTTTTCACATGACACCAGGATGCACTATGGGAAGAAGGCAAGCCGGCGGAGGTAGTGTGATGCTTTGGACAATGTTCTGCTGGGAAACCTTGGGTCCTGCCATCCATGTGGATGTTACTCTGACACGTACTACCTACCCAACACAATATTAGGAAGGTAGTCATACTGTTATTCCTAATTCCTAATCCCAACCTGCTCAAGTCACTGATATCTTTTTAAAACTTTGCCCATGTCTAACCCATACAGTATGGTTTGGCCAAGAGGGCGCATATGTATTTCCCCATTCAGAAACCATAGATTACCTATGTGGGCACTACCTTGGGCCCATGTAGACAGCCGATATGGTACTGATTGTGGTTGCTCAGGTCTGATAATAGCCTCTCAAAGTATACTCAGCTCCTGTTGCAGCTCATGATTGGCCTCCTCCAACTGTCTGACAGCAGAGCAGAGCTCTTGTAGTTGCTGCACATGTTGAAAACAGTCAGGAAGACTATTAGACAACAATAAATATGGACAGTGTATAAATAATATACTTATATACAGTATATGTTGATTCTGTACAAGTAGGCTAAACATTTGAAATAAATTAATTAAATAAATTTAAAAATATGATATGTGTTTCTTTGAAATCTAACCTAAACAGTTAATTCAACAGAAGTTCACCCAAGGCTGCTTGGAGAGATAATAGGTCAAAAAATGAAACATTTGAATTTCAAAACATCTGTTATGAAAAAGTAAACTCATTCATTGTCAGAGTCATTGTTGTGCTTCAAGTTCATCATTCTAGTGAAGTTGCTTTATTTTGCTGTGTTTTGCAACCTGCTCAGGACAGTGGTATCTTTAAAACTTGAGCAAATAACATGAGATACTGCTAATATAATTCAATTTAATGATGTCAAATGAGAAGTATACAAAACTGACAAAAGTAAATGCTCTAATATAAAATTTTTCACCTAATGTTCACCTAAACATTTGAAAACAAAGATTTACAAAGCGGTGGGCGATGAAACATTTAAAGAGTTTCAAAACATCTGATAAGAAGAAGTTGATTCATCATCAGAGTCATTGTTGTGCTTCAACTTATTGCGATGGTAAGCCTAACTTGATTATCTTTCAGTGAATCAGCTGTCAAAGAAGGAGAAGTTGGTTCATTTTGCAACCCACTCAGATGACTTGTGTCTTTGTTAGAAAACTTTAGCAAATAACCAGTGGACAGCAGAGATACTGCTGATACAGTGCAATTTAATGATGGCAAATGAGAAGTCCAAACTGACTGAATTACTAATTTTAAAATGCGTAATTCCTCTCAATGCTGTAACCGGTGCCATTCTTCCGCCTCAGTGTGAGACACAACTTGTAGTTCTTCAACCATTTGCCACTCGACTCCGGGCGTGGGAGTCATCTACCGGGGATTCATCCCCAGAGTGTCGAGCTGGATTTTTGTGATAATAGAATGAGCCTACTTGCTCAAGTTCACTCACAGGCCAACTCACTTCATGGCCGCGATTAACACTTAGTCTAATATGACAGTTCTCATGTCCTAAGAGCCGAAGTTCAGTCTCTGCTGGAAAAAGGAGCCATATAGTGAGTTCTGATGGAACACAGTGAGTCAGGCTTTTACAGCCGCTACTTCCTCGTCCCCAAGAAGGATGGTGGCTTCAGGCCCATCCTTGATCTGAGATGTCTCAATCGTGCCCTCATGAGATGGCCTTTCAGAATGTTAACAATGAAACAAAGCCTCACACAAATTCGCCCAGAGGATTGGTTTATATCAGTTAATGTGAAAGACAGTTACTTTCATTTCCAGATAGCCCCCATCACAGACCGCTCTTTAAATTTGCATTTGAGGGGGTGGCGTACCAATATACAGTCTGTCCATTCGGACTGATAGACGGGAATCCACATACTCAACTACGTCAACGACTGGCTGCTTATAGCCCAATCAGAACATGAGCTATGCTCCCACAGTCCCTGCTCCTCAACTATCTAGATTAAAAGCTGGAATTCAGGGACAACTTTGGCAAGAGCTCGCAGCACACCAGCCAATGAATTTCATTCCTGGGGCGGTTTTCAACTCAGCCCAAATGCAGGCTTGGCTCTCACAGGAGCGCACCCTGAGAATCAGAAGCATGGCGGCCTCATTCGAGGCGGGGCCTCTTCTCCCCCTCAAGAGGTTTCAGAAGATGTTGGGCCTCATGGTGGTGGACAGGCCGACACATCCTCAAGGAAACCCATGGCTGTGTCAGCATCTCCAAAACTGCAGCTCTTGTGGGGTGTTCCTGGTCTGCAGTGGTCAGTATCTGTCAAAAGGAAGGAACAGTGGTGAACCGGAGACAGGGTCATGGGCGACCAAGGCTCATTGATTCATGTGGGGAGCAAAGGCTGGCCCGTGTGTTCTGATCCAACAGACAAACTACTGTAGCTCAAACTGCTCCAGAAGTTAATTCTGGTTCTGATAGAAAGGTGTCAGAATACACAGTGCATCAGTTTTTTGTGTATGGAGCTGCATAGCTGCAGACCAGTCAGGGTGCCCATGCTGACCCCGTCCACAACCGAAAGCACCAACAGTGGACACGTGAGCATCAGAACTGGACCATGGAGCAATGGAAATAGGTGGCCTGGTCTGATGAATCACATTTTCTTTTACATCACGTGGATGGCCGGGTGCGTGTGCGTCTCTTACCTGGGGAACAAATGGCACCAGGATGCACTATGGGAAGAAGGCAAGCCGGTGGAGGCAGTGTGATGCTTAGGACAATGTTCTGCTGGGAAACCTTGGGTCCTGCCATCCATGTGGATGTTACTTTGACACGTACCACCTACCCAACACAATATTAGGAAGGTGGTCATAATGTTATTCCTAATTGGTGTATACCGTATATGTTGATTTTGTACTTTGAAATCCATTTTGAAATAAATTAAATACATTTAAAAATATGATATGTGTTTCTTTGAAATCTAACCTCAACAGTTAATTCAACAGAAGTTCACCCAAGGCTGCTTGGAGAGATAATAGGTTGAAAAATGAAACATTTGATTTTCATAACATCTGTTATGAAAAAGTAAACTCATTGTCAGAGTCACTGTTGTGCTTCAAGTTCATCATTCTAGTGAAGTTGCTTTATTTTGCTGTGTTTTGCAACCTGCTCAGGACAGTGGTATCTTTAAAACTTGAGCAAATAACATGAGATACTGCTAATATAATTCAATTTAATGATGTCAAATGAGAAGTATACAAAACTGACAAAAGTAAATGCTCTAATATAAAACGCTTATTTTTCACCTAATGTTCACCTAAACATTTGAAAACAAAGATTTACAAAGCTGTCAGTAGATTTTGGAAATGTTACACAGACTGTTGATAATTTGTATGTTTTTTTTTTTTTTTTTTTTTTTTTTTTTTCTTATGTTCTTCTTTCTCCTCTTCGTTTAATCTCTATGTACAGCACTTTGGCCAGCTCAGGCTGATTTTAAATGTGCTTTATAAATAAAACTGAATTGAATTGAATTGAATTGAATTGACACAGACAAAATATCATATCTAATTCTTTACTTGTTCTTTTTAGGACTATAGTTTACTGTTTAATATTGTTCACTCAAACAACTTAACAGATTCTGTCTGATAATGGTGGACCTTTTTGTCCCTTTAAATCTTTGTACATTTACACTCTACTGTAAATTTGTCATGGGAGTAGCAGGGACGATGAGAGGCAAGGATACTTTAGAAAACAGTATTTATTCCATGAACACATAAACACAAACATGACGACAAACAAAATAAAGGAGATTTACAACAGATGTAAAGACAATGACCAACAACTACTGACTGAAACATAAGGGAAAATACATGGATGGCCTACAGATAGGCTGTAACTTTGTGCTAGTTCTGTTGTTCAGCAGATTTATTGTTGAGATATGACCGAGGTCCGTGTATCTTTTGGTCATTCGTTTTTTGATTTAATAATGAAATCAGAAAATGAAAAACGGCACCTTTTTCGATTTTCATTTTTTTCAAACAAAACGAAAAACAAGAATTCGGCTTGATTTTTCGTTCAGGGGTAGAAAATTAATAAACAACTTGAATATTTGATCTCAACATGTGGGCGGGAATGAAACACCCCTTTCCGCTGATTGGTCAACCAAACATTAAACTGTGCCGTCATCAGCTCTTCCTCAGTTCAGAGCAGCAGAATAATAGTCCTTCGCTGCGATGGATTTAACGCGTTTATTGCAACTATAATCACTTTTAAATTTACATTTAATCTTAATCTCTATCTCTCAAACAGTCAGACTAACGAATGATTTGAGCCTATAGACAAGGCTTTCTTCTGTGTGTCCATAAAAACGCGTTTAGCTCAGAAATAGGCTATTATAATCATTATACCTCAGAAATAACAATTTACATCGCACCTGCACTCACAACTACCTAATAGCCAATACCTTTGACACACTGTTTTATTATTGCTGACCACCTATCAAAATCTGTGTGGCAATGCTGCGCGACTCACGCGACAGCACAGAGATAGCGGCGCGCACTCAAGAATTGCATGAGCAAATGCGCCGGCGCGCGCTGTATTTAATTACTTTATCATAGCTTAAATAAAGCGCAAAAGAAACTATGAGCAATGACCGTCGTTGTTCTGTTGTAAGTTAAGTCATGAAATTACCAATCTAAATTAAATTAAATCTAAATTTTCGGGGGAGCATGCTCCAGTACCCCCCTAGGAAACTACATTTTCTGACCTCGGCAAATATGAAACCCTGCGTACGGCCCGGCTTATTCTATCTAGGCTAATGAAATCTGAGGTAAATGTTCATTTCTACAAATGTGCGCACTTTTGGACTTAAAGTTTGTATGTGTATGCAGTATGCACTGTGAATGTAAAGGTTTGTGTCTTGTTATTCTATTAATAACTACCGATTGATTTTGCATTTCTATCAGAAATTAAGAATTATTGTCATTGTAGTGGTGCAAATATCTATCTAAGCTATCTAATGCTTAAAATCTCAAGGTTTAATTAGAATTTTTTTGTAAAAATGTTTCTGTAACAGCCGCCAAAAATAGTATATAGAGCTCTACTGTGGTTTTTAACAATTTTCCAAAAAAAACAAAAAACAGGCAATACGCTGAGATTATTTAATTAATATTAAGTATTGGCCGGCTAACGGATGGCAGACAGAACGGTTATTTTCTCTGCCAAGTAAACCTTCATAGCAAATAAAGTCACAGAACCGTTGTGCGACTGACTCCCAGTAGGCACACAGAGTTGTTTCGTTCCTGAATGAATAAGAGTCTTTGAACAACCCATTAATAGACGATGATTAAGTGACAAATTAATATAGACAGCCACTTGATTTTATTCCTGAATGAACCAGCGCTTTGAACTAATCGACAAATTAATAAATGACTCCTTCTTTAACACAATGACTTACCGCCACCTAGTGGCGATATTACTTTCATAATCCAAGTATTATTTCATCTTGTCATTTCATATTTCTGAATAAAAATGTTGTTTAAAATATTAATCTCATTATATTATACAGTTGCAATTAATGTGTAAATGTATTTACTGTATGTAGCTACATCTGAAAGCATCAAGCAGTTGACTGATACTGATTTAATTGGTAACAGCCTAGTGTCATATTATTCTAATTTATTTGACTACATTTAAGAATTTAACATTATAGATAGCATAAATATTTAATAAGATTAGGAAAGAAATTATATATAAAGGTAAAAAAAAAAATATCCCTGAAAATCATTTGTCCCATTTAAGTTAATTTCTGACACTGGTAGATGGCATTAAATATGAAAACCTTTCAACTCTGGTTTATTGTGTCTTATTTCAGGGTTTTATTCATATAATTCAAACAAGTTCACTGTAAAATCGTTGTCAAATTCATATTTCACTAATTAAAGTCAATCACTGAAACATTAGATAATGGCATTATACATCTGTTGACTGAATAAAAGTCATAATAGAACTATAATAGATGTGCTGTGAACATTAACTACGATGGTGGTCCGTTATACAGTTGTAATTAATGTGTAAATACATTTACTGCTACATCTGAAAGCATCATTGACTGATACTGATTTAATTGGTAACAGCCTAGTGTCATATTATTCTAATTTATTTGACTACATTTAAGAATTTAACAGTATAGATAGCATACATATTTAATAAGTTTAGGAAAGAAATGATATATAAAGGTAAAAAAATAATACCCCTGAAAATCATTTGTCCCATATAAGTTAATTTCTGACACTGGTAGATGGCATTAAATATGAAAACCCTTCATCTCTGGTTTATTGTACAAAGTCTTATTTCAGGGTTTTATTCATATAACTCAAACAAGTTCACTGTAAAATCGTTATGTCAAATTCATATTTCACTAAAGTCAATCACTGAAACATTAGATAATGGCATTATGATATCCATCTGTTGACTGAATAAAAATCATAATAGAACTATAATAGATGTGCTGTGAACATTAACTACGATGGTGGTCAGCAATAATAAAACAGGCAGTGTGTCAAAGGTATTGGCTGTTAGGTAGTTGTGAGTGCAGGTGCGAAGTAAATTATTATATCTGAGATAATAATATTTCTGAGCTAAAGAAAGCCTTGTCTATAGGCTCTGCCTCGATTTGTGTCTCAAGTCATTCGTCTTATCTGGCTGTTTGAGAGACAGAGATCAAGAGATAGAGATTAAGATTAAATGTACATTTAAAAGTGATTATATAGTTGCAATAAACGCGTTAAATCCATCGCAGCGAAGGACTATTATTCTGCTGCTCTGAACTGCGGAAGAGCTGATGACGGCACAGTTTAAAGTTTGGTTGACCAATCAGCGGAAAGGGGCGTTTCATTCCCGCCCACATGTTGAGATCAAATATTCAAGTTGTTTATTAATTTTCTACTCCTGTACGAAAAACAAAAAATCAAGCCGAATTCTTGTTTTTCGTTTTGTTTGAAAAAAATGAAAAACAAAAAAGGTGCCGTTTTTCATTTTCCGATTTCATTATTAAATCAAAAAAACGAATGACCAAAAGATACACGGACCGACTTCCCTTTAACTCTGCATGCTTTCTTTATATGCCCAGTCTTTCCACAATTGTGACATTTAGAATTTTTAAAATAACATTCCAGAGCATTGTGGTTTTTGCCTTTACAACAATAGTATAATTGTCTCTGGTGAAGAACAGTCTTTTAATTTACCTTATGCACCGTTGCTGCTGTTTTCCTCGGTTGTTGCGTCACGATCTGCAGTCTCCATGCTGAGAACAATTTCAAATGCACGTGCGAAAGTGAGTGTGTCCTCAATCTTCGTTGACATGCTTCACTTTGGATTCCAATAAAACAAAGCAATCACGTAGAGCCTCGTCCAAACTTGCACCAAAGTCACATTTCGACGCACATTGTTCAGCAACATACTGGGACACAGTTTCATTGGGCTTTTGGACACAGCATTGAAATCGGTAACATTTAGCTATTATCAACGGCTTTGGTTCAAAATGGGCCTTAAGAATATTCACAATTTCTTCAAATGTTTTATCCTTTGGCTGAAACAGATTCCGTAGTATTCCATATGTGGAAGCTCCCACAGCAATCATCCATGTTATGTGCAATCATGAACAGTTCCACTCGTCACTTACACTTGATAACGTTACATAAAGCACCATCACTTCAAAAGAATTATATTTGAAACTAGACCTTTGAGTAATACTGAAGATATTGCTATAAATTACAGCAACACCTCCCTGTTGTGGAAATTTTAATTTTTCATATGATTTTTACCTGTATTCTTGTGAAATATGATACTTATGGAACATGATATGATGTTGGCTTAAGTGGTCATGTTTAACATAGTGTTAACATAAATGTTAGAAATAGAAAGAGCAAGATATGGTATGGGGACATGCAAGATGTATGTTAGAAACATGTCTGTGCTAACAATGTGTGGAAAGTTACAGCTGCTAAGAGAAGTTCCTAATATGGTAAAAGGACAGAGGCTTTGGCCTTGGAGGTTAGAGATATAAAAGTGAGGGGAAGCTTTCATTCTTTGTCTTACACTCTGCAGCTACTTGTGTTTCTGTATGACCTGTTTGACCTTTCTTGCAAGAAATAAACCCTTACCCTTTACCCTTAAATGGGTTTGGGAGTTTTTTGTTTTTACTAAATCGGTGTACAGACACAGTCTCTATGTGATAATATCTAGGTGTAAGAGTTTCTATGTGTTGGGATTTATCTGACTTCTGTGACATGAGGCAGCTAGCACAAGTTCAGTGTAATAGAATCGGCAATAACTAGGGCACTTCTCAGTGGGTGCGTCACTGAGTGGAGAAAACGAGTTTGGAAGGGAACAGCAGTGTTTTGCCCCGCGACTATGCCGTCTCAGTCACCCAATTGCCCTGATGCATGTGCTCTACAGCCAGAACCGAACAATGTAAGGGGTTCACTGAGCTAGTCACATCCAAAACATACTATTCTTGATTAAAGTTTGGATGCGTGTCTCTAATTCTGAAATCTTCTCCATCAGACTATTTCCCTGCATTTAAGAAATCTGAATCCTTCATCGCTGACAGAGAAAGCTATACTAAACATGTGACAGGCAGTGCAAGTGGCAATAAAATGAGAGGATGACATGACTTGTCATCATGAGTTGTTTGATGGATTCGTAGAAAAAGAGCGCACGAGAGAAAAAGACGGTAGGCACGGATGACAAGTTAATAGGCTAGCGAAATGCTAACGTGTTGTGATAGCAATTTAGATTAAAGATTAAAAGCTTAATGTGATATGCAATATTAGGCAATAACAGATATATGGTAATGAGAAAGTTAGAGCTTTTTCACTGGAGGAAGCGTTATTATGAATTATGGACTCATATTTTTTCCAGAAGCAACAGTTTAAAGTTCAAATGCCTTAATGAGGGATTTGTTTCTGATGGACTGAAGTCGTGTGGATTACAGACACATGCAGAACAGCAAAGGTTTCTTCTCTGCAATCCATGTGCTGAATTCACAGCTCATCTGGTTGTCTGCGTCCTGCATCCGGAGGTCAGCAGAGGACAGAAAGTGCGGTGGGCGATGAAACATGTAAAGAGTTTCAAAACATCTGATATGAAGAAGTCGATTCATCATCAGAGTCATTGTTGTGCTTCAACTTATTGCGATGGTAAGCTTAACTTGATTATCTTTCAGTGAATCAGCTGTCAAAGAAGGAGAAGTTGGTTCATTTTACAACCCACTCAGATGACTTGTGTCTTTGTTAGAAAACTTTAGCAAATAACCAGTGGACAGCAGAGATACTGCTGATACAGTGCAATTTAATGATGGCAAATGAGAAGTCCAAACTGACTGAATTACTAATTTTAAAATGCGTAATTCCTCTCAATGCTGTAACCGGTGTCATTCTTCCGCCTCAGTGTGAGACACAACCTGTAGTTCTTCAACCATTTGCCACTCGACTCCGGGCGTGGGAGTCATCTACCGGGGATTCATCCCCAGAGTGTCGAGCTGGATTTTTGTGATAATAGAATGAGCCTACTTGCTCAAGTTCACTCACAGGCCAACTCACTTCATGGCCGCGATTAACACTTAGTCTAATATGATAGTTCTCATGTCCTAAGAGCCGACGTTCAGTCTCTGCTGGAAAAAGGAGCCATATAGTGAGTTCTGATGGAACACAGTGAGTCAGGCTTTTACAGCCGCTACTTCCTCGTCCCCAAGAAGGATGGTGGCTTCAGGCCCATCCTTGATCTGAGATGTCTCAATCGTGCCCTCATGAGATGGCCTTTCAGAATGTTAACAATGAAACAAAGCCTCACACAAATTCGCCCAGAGGATTGGTTTATATCAGTTAATGTGAAAGACAGTTACTTTCATTTCCAGATAGCCCCCATCACAGACCGCTCTTAAAATTTGCATTTGAGGGGGTGGCGTACCAATATACAGTCCGTCCATTCGGACTGATAGACGGGAATCCACATACTCAACTACGTCAACGACTGGCTGCTTATAGCCCAATCAGAACAGGAGCTGTGCTCCCACAGTCCCTGCTCCTCAACTATCTAGATTAAAAGCTGGAATTCAGGGACAACTTTGGAAAGAGCTTGCAGCACACCAGCCAATGAATTTCATTCCTGGGGCGGTTTTCAACTCAGCCCAAATGCAGGCTTGGCTCTCACAGGAGCTCGCCCTGAGAATCAGAAGCATGGCGGCCTCATTCGAGGCGGGGCCTCTTCTCCCCCTCAAGAGGTTTCAGAAGATGTTGGGCCTCATGGTGGTGGACAGGCCGACACATCCTCAAGGAAACCCATGGCTGTGTCAGCATCTCCAAAACTGCAGCTCTTGTGGGGTGTTCCTGGTCTGCAGTGGTCAGTTTCTGTCAAAAGGAAGGAACAGTGGTGAACCGGAGACAGGGTCATGGGCGACCAAGGCTCATTGATTCATGTGGGTAGCAAAGGCTGGCCCGTGTGTTCTGATCCAACAGACAAACTACTGTAGCTCAAACTGCTCAAGAAGTTAATGCTGGTTCTGATAGAAAGGTGTCAGAATACACAGTGCATCAGTTTGTTGCATATGGAGCTGCATAGCTGCAGACCAGTCAGGGTGCCCATGCTGACCCCGTCCACAACCGAAAGAGCCAACAGTGGACACGTGAGCATCAGAACTGGACTGGATGAATCACGTTTTCTTTTACATCACGTGGATGGCCGGGTGTGTGTGCGTCTCTTACCTGGGGAACAAATGGCACCAGGATGCACTATGGGAAGAAGGCAAGCCGGCGGAGGCAGTGTGATGCTTTGGACAATGTTCTGCTGTGAAACCTTGGGTCCTGCCATCCATGTGGATGTTACTTTGACATGTACCACCTACCCAACACAATATTAGGAAGGCGGTCATTATGTTATTCCTAATTGGTGTATACCGTATATGTTGATTTTGTACTTTGAAATCCATTTTGAAAGAAATAAAATCAATTTAAAAATATAAAATGTGTTTCTTTTAAATCTAACTTCAATAGTTAAATCAACAGAAGTTCACCCAAGGCTGCTTGGAGAGATAATAGGTTGAAAAATGAAACATTTGAATTTCAAAACATCTGTTATGAAAAAGTAAACTCATTGTCAGAGTCATTGTTGTGCTTCAAGTTCATCATTCTAGCGAAGTTGCTTTTTTGCTGTGTTTTGCAACCTGCTCAAGTCACTGACATCTTTTTAAAACTTTGCCCATGTCTAACCCATATGGTTTGGTCAAGAGGGCGCATATGTATTTCCCCATTCAGAAACCATAGATTACCTATGTGGGCACTACCTTGGGCCCATGTAGACAGCCGATATGGTACTGATTGTGGTTGCTCAGGTCTGATAATAGCCTCTCAAAGTATACTCAGCTCCTATTGCAGCTCATGATTGGCCTCCTCCAACTGTCTGACAGCAGAGCAGAGCTCTTGTAGTTGCTGCACATGTTGAAAACAGTCAGGAAGACTATTAGACAACAATAAATATGGACAGTGTATAAATAATATACTTATATGCAGTATATGTTGACTTTGTACTTTGAAATCCATTTTGAAATTAATTAAATAAATTTAAAAATATATGTGTTTCTTTGAAATCTAACCTAAACAGTTAATTCAACAGAAGTTCACCAAAGGCTGTTTGGAGAGATAATAGGTGGAAAAATGAAACATTTGAATTTCAAAACATCTGTTATGAAAAAGTAAACTCATTGTCAGAGTCATTGTTGTGCTTCAAGTTCATCATTCTAGCGAAGTTGCTTTATTTTGCTTTGTTTTGCAACCTGCTCAAGTCAGTGGTATATTTATAAAACTTGAGCAAATAACATGAGATACTGCTAATATAATACAATTGAATGATGTCAAATGAGAAGTATACAAAAGTAAATGCTCTAACATAAAAACACTTATTTTTCACCTAATGATCACCTAAACATTTGAAAAGAAAGACTTACAAAGCTGTCAGTAGACAAAATATCATTTCTAGTTCTTTACTTGTTCTGTTTAGGACTATAGTTTACTGTTTGATAGGGGTGTGACGCATGGGCGTCGGAGGCAAAAAAACTGTGAGTGGGTCCTCCCTCCAATTTATATATATAGATATGTAGATAGATAGATAGATAGATAAATCGGTAGTTATTGATTTTTTTGAATAGAACAACGAGACACAAACCTTTACATTCAATCACGTTTTCGCTCCCATTTATTTTCACACATTGATCACACAGTGCATACAAATTTTAGTCCCAAAGTGCACACAACCGGAGAGATACACGATTACCTTTGATTTCGTTAGATAGAAAAGAAGCAGGGCCGTACGTAGGGTTTTATATTTACCGAGGTCACAAAATGTATTATGCTAGGGGGGTTCGGGGAAATTGTGATTTCCTTGCTGTACATATATGCATTTTAAGACGTTTTAAGGCCAACAAATTGGATAACAATAGCTTAAAACCATGTCAACAAATACATGCATGCACAGTTTTGAGGCAGATTTAATCGCATGTTTGGTAATTCCATGACTTAATTTACCTCAGAATAATGATGGTGCATGCCCGTAGTTTCTTTAGCGCTTTAGTTAAAGGTGATAGAGAGGATTTTTTCGTCGACTGAGAAACCAAAGACTGTTACTGAGTTTTTGAAATGAGCGCATGCGTAAGAACAACCCCCCTCCTTCGAAGGAACGCCTCCCAAAACTCGTAAACACTCATATTGGAACACGAGTGTTTACCACCGGCATTCGCTGTGTTGTGTTAGTGGATTCATTATGTCGGACTCACCGCAGGTAACTCATAATAGGCAGTTGTTACTCCTGTCTCCGGACAAAAACATTGCATGCGGCGCCTGTGGAAAGTTACTGGAGCGCACAGCCGCGCTCGTCTCTCACAAGGAACGTCATGGCAGTGATTGACAAGCCAGAGGGCCAATCCGCGCACGTCTCTCACAAGGAACGTCACGGCAGTGATTGACAAGCCAGAGGGCCAGATGTTTTGGCTGATGTTTTTAAGGCCCTACCTCGTGCACAGATGATGTATATTAATATTATTCCTTTCAGTGCACTTAATAAATAGTCTTTTATCAGTTAGTAAAGACAGTTTCAAGTAATATTGCAAAAATGTATAAAACAAAACATCCTCTTTAGCACCTTTAAGCTATAATAAAGTAATTTGCAGCACGCGCCGGCGCATTTGCGCGAGCAATTCTTGAGTTCACGCTTCAAGCACAGTAGGCTATAGCCTAACGGCTGATTGGAGTTTTACTGGCATAGCCTGACAACATCTCATCTGACCACAGTTCACAGTTGTTCAGCTGAAGCTACCTTTTCCGCGCTCGTTTGACTTGCGCCTGGCGCTGAGGCGAAGTTGGAATGCGCGTCTGAAAAGTGTCCCGTTTGTTGTGGTCGTAAAGAGACATTTCTTTATAAATGCAGCTTTTTACTTGGCGATGTTTTAAAAAATATTTTTATTGGTATTTTTTATGATCTGTTAGTGGTTTGTGGAGTAGCATAACTGGGGGGGATTAGACAAATGCTGAATTAGAGACGGTAAAAGTGAGTGGGTCCAATATCATTGGTCTTAAAAAGTGGATGGGTCTTGTCCCACCCACATACAATGGTTCCGACGCCCATGGTGTGACGAGACAGGTATCTCGCGAGACGAGACGAGACGAGACTCGAGATTGAGTTCACGAGACGAGACGAGATGGCGAAATACATGACTAGAAAAAATAGTATGCAGGTGTATTTGAAATGCTTTAACTAATCATCTTGTAATGAATGTCATTTCAGTTCTACTTTGAGTATGAATGACTTCTCTTCTGTATGATTTCAGTCTCTTCAGACCTTACTGTAGGGAAAACACCCTAGGAAGTAAAATTAGCTCAAATTAAATATTTAGGGAATTATAAAGAGTTGTTTAGATTACGACCGAGCAACTGATTCGTCCAGCGTTCATTTGCTCGAGCCGTAATAAGCTCTTGTAACGGATATAAATATCCGACAATCGTGAAAACCCTGATTAAAGCAGGTAGCTTGATCACAGTTTAAGACATTAAATCATAAAGCACATAATACAAGACACTTTCCTTTTAAAATCTACAAGAGATTTTATTTATTCTAACACAAACTAATCTAACACAAAGGCACGCACATACACACACACACACACACATTCATACGCATTGCAATAAGAAGGAAATGAGAGAGAAAGAGTTTTGAAAGAGAGAGAGAGAGAGAGAGAGAGAGTGATCTGATTAACCGAATTCCTATCAATGCATTTCAAAGACCAGAACGAACCATGAATCATTCATTTAAATGCACCAGTTCAGTTTTCATCTGGAGGTACTTGCTTGCGTTGACTTAAAGGTGAATTTCCCTCGTCGTGCAGAGAGGGGTTTCCCAAGTCGATGATTGGTCCAGATCGTCCGTGTGGAACAATGAAGGAAGTCTCTTTGTCGCTGGAGTTGAAGCGGCAAAAGTCGTTGGTTGAACTTTGCGGCGAAACTTAGGACACAAGACTTTCAGCGGTAAAGGAAAATTAAGTAAAGAAAAGAAAAGTGAGTGAAGGTTGGATGGCTTGAATGAGCGGCTTGTCTGTTCTTCTTGTCACTCCATTGTTCTTGGTACTTGTCTTGGCTTCTTTTCCCAGAACAGAACCAACTCCTTTCTCGTTTACTAACCAACTTCTCTCCTTCACTATCTTGCAATATGATCATTTAAACTTAGTTGTTTGTCACACCTCTGAGGAGTCTTGGCCAATCAGACATTGTCCTGTTTCAAGAGGGCCTTCCTCTGCCCCCAATAAAACATAAGTGGTACATCCCGATCTATCTCTGCTTTAGCAGAGTGCCATTTTAACATAATTGCTATTAAATGGAATACAATACATTTTAAACAGATTTCATTCAAGTCAGGATATAGGAAAGGGGGAAAGAATCAAATTAAGTCCAAATAGGGCATACTTTAAGTCATTATGTCAAGAGTTAACACATTTACATGAATTGTGAGTGTTCTAAAGCCTAACTGTTTACAGGTAGTACTTGTGGACACATAATGCAAAATGTATGTAGTTAAAAGATGTTTGATAAGTCCATTAAAATTGTTGGAACAATTTTGATGCAGTTTTATTTGTT
This sequence comes from Megalobrama amblycephala, assembly GCF_018812025.1. Classification (NCBI taxonomy): domain Eukaryota; kingdom Metazoa; phylum Chordata; class Actinopteri; order Cypriniformes; family Xenocyprididae; genus Megalobrama; species Megalobrama amblycephala. Next base: position 30,507,455 of record NC_063044.1, on the reverse strand, counting down.
CAACAGTCTCAACAGTCTCTTTGGCTTTCCTGTGAAGTAAGGAAACAAAAGGGTCTGGATTGTCTCTCTGTCTTCTTGGGTGACCCTTTGGTATGTCGCTTCTGCTATCAGGAAGCATGTGTCGTAAAAGTAATCGGCCTGGCTTTATCTGCAGACGGGCCGGAGCCGGAACCTCAATTCTGAATTAGAATTGTGTTTTGAAAGAATCATCTGAATGATTCATTTGTCTGGTTCGTCCACAGTTCCTACATTGCTGTACATGATTTATGAGCTTCTACAACTTTTGACTCTAACTGAACTCCTTTTCACAAACTGATCATAGAAATAAAACAGTGGTAGGGCTGGGTGATATATCGCATGCGATTGTCACGCGCATTTCGTCAGTAAAGCCGGTTCCCTGATTACCGCTAAATCGCCATCACCTGCTTTCAAATGGAGCAGCATTTAATAGACAGAGCCGTAGATCACTGACAAGCCACGCAATATCGTGTTCATTATTGAAGCCGATTCATCTGCGATAATGAACGCAATATTGCGTGGCTTGCGTGGTCCCTTGCTGGATAGTTAACTGGGAGATGACCATATTTAGACTTGTTTTTCTATATGCATCACATTCCTATACCATGAGCTATATGATGTATTCTCTCTCTCATTGGCGGAACCTATACTACACCCCTTGTACTCTTTCTATATATTCTCTCTTTTCTTATCAATAAAATGAGATTATATTCTCCCTCAGCGCTGAGTGATTGCTCATTCAATTGCCAATTAAGAGGTCTGGGATGAGGCACGAATTAGGAGCAAAAACCTAACAATTTGGGGGCTCGTCCGGGATTTCTCCAGACAGGTAAGAAATAAAATGCTTAAGTGCATCTTACTGTCTGTTGAGAAACTGATCCTTGTATTTTTGTGCCGCACTTTTTCATATGTGTTAAAAGTGGATATCCTCGTATTTTTGATAAATGCGGGAAGAGTGAAAGAGGACTGATCACCCTTTCATTTTTTGGTGTTATCCTCATGGATTATATGCGTGGGAAGGGAATAGATGAGTTTGAGTTGAAAATTTTTTCTCTCTCCAAGTCTATTTTATGGTGATATCCTCAGGTCCTTGTTGGCAGTTGAATGAATAATACTGAATTTAAAATTTTCTTTTTGCCAAAAATACTAAAAAGTTAATATAAAGCTGCAGACTTTAATTTGTATTTTATTTGACCATTCTCTGAAATTGTAAGGTTTTTATTAAAGCAAAGAAGAGATCTTTGTTGGCTGTTTCAAATGGGTGAAACGATTAGTCGACCGTTAATGGGGGAAACCCCCAAGGATTTCATGAATTGCAATAATAAAGCGTTTTTCACAGAACCCTATCTCTCTAATCTCGCGGGATGGTCAGAAGGAAAAATACAATTAGATCCGTTTCCCTGCGATGGTTCTTTTAAAGATGAAGATATGCGTGCTGCAAAAGATATGATCTTTAGTTCTTGGGGTGACCCAGGATGGCCAATTGATTATATGAAAGATGCATATAAAGCTTGGATGAAGATGAGAACTTATTGGAATAAGGGTCCAGAGCTGAAAAAACAAGACAGCTCTCCCTCTCAGTCTCAGTTGAAACCTGATACGTCCCTTCCTCCATATGAATGTGTTGTTTCTGCTGAAATTCCAAAGCCCTTGACCAATCGATTGTATCCGCAGTTGCCGTCCACAACTGAAGTTTTTCCATTTGTACAGCTTCCAGATGGTTACAAAATTACTCCTCTGAGTGTAACGGAGGCAGTTGCCATTTGCAAAGATCTGCCTGATCCAGCTAGGTCACCACATCAATTTGTGGCAGTGCTGCAACGGTTAACTGCCTACAGTCAACTGACGGGGCGAGATTATCGTTTTATTTTGACTAAAACACTGCCTGCGGAAATCACAGAGGAGGAAATGATTGAAGAAGTTGATTACTTAAACCCCATGTACAATACACCGCCTGTTTGTCGTGTTGTATCTCAGAAAGCTGGAGATTCTAAGCCCCTTGATTTGTCTAAACCTTCACGAGTGCTTCTAATTACTGATTCTGAGGATGAAGAAGAGGAATATGATTGGGTTTGGGCCAGCTCAGGTAAACTTAAAGTTTTTTTCAAGCAATTGACTGCTTTTTTGCTAAAAGTGTCTTCTGCTAAACAAGACATCTCACATGCAGCCAATACCAAACAGAGAACTGGTGAAAGCCCTGTTGCATTCTTTAATAGATTTAAACATGCATGGGTTGAGGAGTCTGCGATTCCTATTGATCAAAATTGTCCATTGTTCTTAAATACGTTTCTAAATAATATGAACAAAGACACTGCACAGTTAATTCGTATAACTACTCCAAATATTACTACCATTTCTGTTGATGAATTGGGACGATGCTTGCGTGAGCTTTCCTCTGCTGGAGCCTTTGATGTCTCCAGGGGCAAAACTCCTGCAATGCTTCAAGTTAATGCTGCTGTGAATCCTCGTCCGCAACAATTTGGAAATGTGAGACGCTGTTTTTATTGTGGCAAGCTAGGACATCTGGAACGTAACTGTAGGAAAAAGGCTTGGGATTTGAGGCAGAGGTCAGAAAAGCAGAGAAAGAGGAGCTCTGGTGGCTCTAAGCAAAAGCCCCCACTTGCGCTCCCTTCTGCAAAGGCTGACAGACAAAATCCAGTGTATCCCATTTCCTGGCCACAATGACTGAGTTCGACTGAGCCCTCCTCTGATAATTGTTCACTGATTTCTTTGAGTTATCCGAATGTGTCAACTGTTTTGCCGTTTATTGAATTAAATGTTGACCATAAACCTTATGTTTTTCTCTTAGATACTGGGGCGACTCTCTCATCATTATCTTCTCTTGTTTATGAGGGTGCGATTACAGGAAAACATGTAAACTCTGTGGGAATCAACGGTGTACCTGTGAAATGTGAAATGACACCAACATTTCCGGTTACTTCTAATGATGTCCCATCATTGTTTAAAATGCATGCTTTTGCCATTATACCGAACTCGCCATTTTGTCTTCTGGGCAGGGATCTCATGCATATATTGGGTATTCAACTTAATTTTAATGCTGACTCTTTACAACTTATGTTTCCTGCAGCCTTCTCTCTCACTGTTGATACAGGAAATGCTCTCCTTGAAGACGATTCTGCAACTGAGCTCAAACAGGAAATTGAGGGCGTCAACCCCAAGTTGTGGGCGGCCCATAAGGATGACGCAGGATTCATTGATGTCCAGCCCTATGTTGCCAAGCTAATAACAGACAAGCCTGTGTATCAGAAACAATACCCCCTCTCAAAAGAAAAGGTGGAGGGTATTCTTCCTGTTATTGAGAAATTGCTGGCTCAAGGCATCCTGGTGCACACTCATTCACCTTATAATACACCAATTAATCCAATTAAGAAAGCAAATGGATCTTGGCGTTTAACTCAAGATTTGAGAAAAGTTAATGAGTTGGTAACACCATTGTCTCCTATTGTACCTGATGTGCAAACTATAATTAATTCTATTCCTTCTGAACATTCATTTTTTACAGTTCTGGATATTTCCAGTGCCTTCTTCAGCATTCCTGTTGATCGCCAAACTCAGCCATTGTTTGCTTTTACCTTGGAAAATTCACAATTAACGTGGACAAGACTCCCACAAGGGTTCAGAGATTCTCTGGCTGTTTTCTCTGCTGTAGTGCATGCTACACTGAAAAATGCCAAACTTCCTCCAAACACCTGTCTGCTTCAATACGCAGATGACATCCTCATCACTGGTGCAACTGAGGACATGTGTGCTGCTGCCTCTAAAATTGTCTGCAACATTTTGGCAGAGGCTGGTTTCAAAGCATCAAGAGAGAAACTACAGTGGGTACAGAGAAGGGTCGAATACCTTGGACATGAACTGTCACAGGGCAAAGTGCAATTGTCTGCTGACAGAGTGAAAGCTATTGCTACTTTCAAGGACCCATCAACACGGAAGCAGATGCAAAGCTTCCTGGGACTGGTTAATTATTGCCGATCATGGGTGCCCAACTGTTCCATGTATGATAAAGTCCTACGAACTGCTACTCTGGTGGACACAGAGGACATTACATGGACAGCTGAGATGGATCAAGCATTCAGACATTTGAAATCCTCCCTTATGAAACCTCCTGCACTCGGCCTCCAAAATTACACTCAAGAATTTCACCTGTACGTGCATGAAAGTGGGGGCACAGCCGCAGCAATCCTGGAGTCATTATGAGCAATATTTCCACTCAACATATGACTGCTCAACGCCGCTCTGGCTATGAGGCTATATTATTAGCTACTGCTAATTTGATTTTGAAACCAACTTCTGTTATTCATGGCCCTACTGTACATTTGCACAGGTTGCTGACACAAGGTGAATTTGAGAGTGACGACCACAATTGCCTGGACAGAATCCAGATTTCGACTGCCTGCAGGCCAGATGTTTCTACATCTGTCCTGGAGGAGGGGAAGAATTGGTATATTGATGGATCCTGTTTCAAGCCAAATGATAATGTATACTTGTGTGGGTATGCTATTGTTAAATTACCTGATCATGTAATTGAAGCATACTCTTTGCCATACAAGTCGGCACAAGTTGCAGAATTAATTGCTTTAACGAGAGCTTGTCAATTGGCAAAAGATCAGTGTGTTAATATATACACTCACTCTAAATATGCGTATAGCATAGTCTATGACTTTGCTAAATTGTGGGAAGAAAGAAATTTTAAAACCTCAGATGGAAAACCAATTGCTCACCATAGCATTGTAGCGGAGCTCATTAATGCAGCACAACAACCATCAAAACTCGCTGTTATTAAAGTAGCAGGACATGCGTCAGGAGAAACAGATAAAGCCAAAGGAAATAGATTTGTAGATGAAGTAGCGAAATGGGCTGCTAAAGAAGTAATATTAAGTCCACATGTAAGCGAAAGGGGCACAGATGTGCCTATGATGAATTCATTATTGACTAATGATTTGGACATTAAAATATTACAAGCTAACCCTACACAAGCTGATCTGACTTACTGGTCAGACAATGAAGTAAAACCAGATCAAGCTGGAATCTTGAGAGACAAACAAGGTAGACTTGCATTACCTGCATCTGCGATTGTTATGCTATGTAGACATTATCATGGTGTATCGCATGTGTCAAAAAAGAAAGTGATACAAATGTTGAATCGATCTTATTGCATAGCAAATGATCGAAGAAATACTCTGTTGATATTGGATGCTTGCCTGGTGTGTGCTCAAACCAACAAGCACAAGGCAACTAAACATGACTCTTTACCACATCCTGAGCTACCATTCCAACACTTGCAAATTGATTTTACGCACATGCCTCCTTGTGGAAATAATAAATATTTGCTTGTGATTGTTGACAGATTTTCTAAATGGCCTGAAGCTTTCCCATGTGGAAAAGAAAATGCACAGACGGTAGTTAAAGTTCTGGCTAAGGACATTATACCGTGTTTTGGTATACCAATGGTTATCGATAGTGATAATGGAATACCATTCACTTCCAAAGTCACGCAGTTGTTAGCCGAAGAGCTTAATATTACCTGGTCATTACATATACCGTTTCATGCTCCATCTAGTGGACAAGTTGAGAACATGAATAGGGTTATCAAAGATCGTCTTAATAAAGCGTGTCTTGATACAGGCAGAAATTGGGTTGATCTGCTGCCTGCCGTATTGACAGAAATTAGAATGTCACCATCAGCAACAACAAAGATGTCTCCGTTTGAAGTCCTTATGGGTAGACCTTTCCCGACCCCATGGGTCAGAGGTCATGCTGGCAATTTTTCCATTGGTGACACGGACGTGATCATCATGGATTATGTGGATTCCCTGATTAAAACTTTGAATAGCATCAATGGTGATGTGTCTCTCTCTCTCCCTCTTCCTGCAGAAAAACCCACTCATCCTTTCGTTCCAGGACAACAGGTGCTGATAAAGTGTCTGAAGCCCACAAAATTAGGAGAACCGAAGTATCTGGGGCCCGCCACGGTGATTGCTGTGACGAGAACAGGAGTGCTGACTGACTTCCAGCCGCAGTGGATCCATGCCAGTCGACTGAAAGCAGCTCCATCCCAGGGGAACGTGCTGGTCAATGAGGAGGAGGAAGCCAGTGAGCCAAGGAAAGATCTGAAGGAAGGTGAACCAAGACGTTCAAAGAGGAGAAGAAGAAAGAGATTGCTAGAGATCTAGAACCAGCAATAATTATCATTGAAGCTCTCTAGCCATGATTGCTAAATTGATATTTTACCTGGTTGTGCTGACAAATGTGTTTATTCACATACAAGCTGCTATTAGCACTGGTAATGAAACTTGGGTACATTATGAAGAAGAACCACATGCCTTTGCAGCTAATATGTGGTGGAGATTAGCCAACTACACTGCTAAATCTGAAGGAAAAACAGGTGACTGTTATGTTTGCACAAAAATGCCACATAGTGCTTCTGGACCACATGTAGAGGTTAAATCACCAAGGACAGAAGAAGAATTATAATGCCCTCTTTTCGTTAGCATTACTGGAATGATGGCTCCAAATAGAACTGCAATATGGAGTTGTGGAAAAAGTAGAATAATGAGGCTTGCAACGCAAGTACATGCTAAAGTGACAACCATTGGCTCTATTCCACACTCACTGTTATGTATGGAAAGAGAAACTGGAACAGTGAGACTGGGGGTAATTCCTAAAAGTAAATGTAATCGAACATACCATCATTGCGAGATAGAAAAAATGTCTTGTTGTATGGGTTGTATTTTGCATTATCCAAAAGCTAATATGACTGAGTGTTCTAAAGGAACACCACATCCTATACCTACTATGATTGCTTATGGATGGGCTAATCCTTTTATTCAAGATGTGTGTTCTAAATATTGTGCACTTGTGCCAGGTCAAAATTGCTATAGATATGCTCCTGCTTCACGGGGAACTAGAGCTGTCAAAGATTGGTTTTGGCTGTGTGGACATAAAGTCTACACTACTCTTCCAGAAGATTGGAGTGGAAGATGTGCTCTAGTAACTTTGGAAGAATATTCCATGGTTATTAGACCACACAAACCTCACGTTATGACAAAACAAAAACAGAAAAAGAAACGCTCCCTCTCTGGTCGCAGTTCAACTAGTAGTTTAAGCAGAGATAATCCAGTACCAATGCAACATCGACTCTGGACTGGTACTGAAAGATTCTTTGAAGCAATGTTTCCAGGAATAGGTGTTTCTAGTCTTCAAATTGAAGTTGAGGTTACAAGATATGAGCTAATTTCATTTATCAATACTACAAGAGACACATTGGCTGGTGTTCAACAGGAACTCCGAGGACTCCGTTTAACTGCCCTGCAAAACAGGCTAGTTTTAGATCAATTAACCATGGCAGGAGGAGGAGTCTGTGTTATTGTTGGTACCTCTTGTTGTACCTATATTCCTGAGAATGATGCAGATGGTCATTTAATCTCAGAGGGTTTAAAAAATATGACTAGAATTGCTCAAGAATTACAAGGACGAGAAGTTACTGATAATCAAAGTGGGTTCTTAGCATGGCTCACAGGATGGCAACAAATGCTTGTATCTGCTTTAATTCCTATAGGTGTAATCCTATTAATTATGGCATTTATTATCTGTTGTATTATTCCATTTATTAGAGCTTTGATTAATCGTGCTATGAATACCTTTGTATCCTCTCAATATGCTTTGATGAATAGAACTGTTAAATGTTAGTAATTCTGAAAAAAATGAAGGAAATGTTTGCTGAAGAATGTTGTGATTTTGAAGGTAAAGAAAGTGATTGTATTTGTATATGAAAAAAAGTAATGCTGAGACTTGGGTGTGGCAATTTTATTGCCAAAAGGGGCAACTGATAGATTTTATGTTGGTCTCAGCATTGAAGGAAAGTGGACAGAGGGTCCTTTGTCCTCTGTGGAAGCTATCCTATGTTAACATATGGTTTTCTTTATGTACCGGAACCATTCCCATATAAGGAACAAGGCTCTACTAGGATAGAATGGGAGACAGGGAATGGTCCCTTGCTTTTTGTATTACAAAGCATAGGAGAAGGTCTTTGGGATAGCAAGGAACTCCTGGATAGTTAACCGGGAGATGACCATATTTAGACTTGTTTTTCTATATGTATCACATTCCTATACCATGAGCTATATGATGTATTCTCTCTCTCATTGGCTGAACCTATACTACACCCCTTGTACTCTTTCTATATATTCTCTCTTTTATTATCAATAAAATTAGAGAGATTATATTCTCCCTCAGCGCTGAGTTATTGCTCATTCAATTGCCATTTAAGAGGTCTTGGATGAGGCACGAATTAGGAGCAAAAACCTAACAGTGCATAATACACACTTTAAGATGATGATGAAAGGAAAATGAGTGAGAGACTGAAGTGTTTATATCCAGAAATATCAGGGTGTGAGCAGTCCTGTTTTATGAATCAGAGGATCAGGCTTGCGTGATAAGGGAGCTGCCAGCTGATCACTTCCCCAGCACGTCGCTAAAAACACTCTATACATCCCAATGTGCATACTATCCACCCTAAATAGTACTGAATATTACACATAGACTACTATTTAGGATGGATAGTATGCATGTTGAGACGCAGGCACCGTCTTTACAGCACATGGAGCGCGATAATGCACAGCCGCGCCAAACAGACACGAAGAATATAACCAGTTTAACTGCCATCACTTCGAATTATTCATTAAATTTAGCTCTTAATGAGAGCTCTGTAGTCTCACCAATAATTCACCAAGAACGTTCAAACATTTTCATGACATTTAATTTGTTAAATGAAATGAATTCCCGAGCTGGTTCTGATCGACGCTATCTATCACTGTAACTGGAAAAATTGTTACACGGCGTGGATCATTCCGGAAGCCAAAAACCCGGAAGTGTGAAAAAGGTCTATCGCATGCGATAGACCATCCAAAATGGTTTATATTCATATTCATACATTTTATTAATATTTATGTTAATTGTTTATGGCTTATGATTTATCAGTTTTGTAAAGGGTGTAACTATTAAGAGAGAATATTAGTAGTACCATTGTTATTTCATGGTTAAAATGTTGTTGGTTCCTGTAGTCTGTTATGATGCAGTACCAAAAGACTCCAGCAGAGGGTGGGGCGAGCATAGAGTGTTAATAACAGGCCCGCGGGTTCCCTTCCCCCACTCTTAATACAGAGATCGAGGGAAACGCAACAACTGTTTGTGTGTATCGTGTCTGCTCTTTAATATATCTATGTTCCCCTTTTTTCAGGTAAGCCCCTCAATTTCCTAATATTTATGTTCATATGAGTTTGAGTGTATAAGATGTTCGTATAATTGTTACCTACCTGTATTGAGGGAACAGATTGAGTCACACATGGCAAACGTGATTAGCTTCCGATGCTATGCTACTGTTTCATACACTTTACTGTTAAAATATGAAGTTTAAGAGTGTCTAACAACTACAGTAGTATGATGAAAATACAGTGTTATTATGCTGTTAAGATACTTTTGCTGTAATGTTATTATCTCTTTACACTGTTTTATTTAATTTCAGAGTGTTAATAGGTCACAATGCTGAATCAGCTATGGTAAATTTAGTGTCAGCATGTTATAATTTCATTAAATTTGTGTAAAATGTTATATTGTGATAACTGATCGTTATGAGATCGAGATGCACTTTGCATACAGAGTATTTGAGTACAGATGATCTGTGAGTACAGAGTATAATGTATAGTATTACATTCATTCTGATTTATAGGCAATATAAATGACTTATTCTGTATTTTCTTTATTTTATCTAAGTTCATCACACATACAGATGCAAGCTATGTTGTGTATTGTGTGTACCAGAATGGATATGTGCCATTTGACTACTCATCTTTTTATTTTTGTTAACAGACACAAAATGGGTAATTTTGTGTATAAAAAGAATGCAATACCTTAAATAGGAGTTGGTTTGCATTTCATTGTTATATTGTGAAAATTGTAATGGTTCTTTTACCCACTCTTAATACAGAGATCGAGGGAAACGCAACAAGTGTTTGTGTGTATCTTGTCTGCTCTTTAATATATATATGTTCCCCTTTTTCAGGGAGATTACAGTTTTGATTTCATATATTTATGTACTCATACTTGATATATATTCTCATATTTTCAAGTATTTACACTTTATTGTACTCTTATGGTCATTATTCTTTATGTATGCTTGTTATGTTCGATTGTTCTTCAAGTGTTCCAGTGTGACAGGTCACGCTGACATGTTTTTGGTTAGATATTGGACGCCTGCCAAGTACTGCAGAAGTGATGTTCTTGTCACGGATGGCACAGAGACAAGAGGGTTAGATCCAAACGCAGCTTTAATGGGGTAATCCAAACAAGCAAGGGTCAAAATCCAAAGAACAGTCCATACAAAACAAAACAGAGAAGCCGGTGACCATAAATGAAACCACAATAACAAAAGCAGAAACAAACCAGGTATAAATAGACATTAATGAACAAACACAAAACAGCTGAGTGCAATGACGGGATAATGAGTCCGGGAAGTGGGTTATGGGAAATGAAGTCCAAGTGAGGTGAGAAATAGTCCGTGTTGGAGTGCCCTCTAATGGCTAACCAGGGCACTCCAACTCATGATCATGACAGTACCCCCTCTCAACGGATGGGCTACCAGACGCTCCACCTGACCAAACACAAAACAAAACTCTCAGAAGGGAGGGATGGTGGGCCAGGTCCATTGTCCCTGACTGAAGGTATGGAGGAGCCGGAGGAACAGACCATGGGGGCTCTAACAAGGTCGGAGTCCTAGCTGAGTGTCAGGGCGGTGCTGGAGGAACTGATCTTCCTACTGTATATTCTGATCTTCATCTATTAGATACAATACTCTGGATTTTACAATACTCAAAATTTATTATTAACTATTGACTACTTCTTTATGATTGTTATGTTACCTTTTGGTTTTATTAAATATTTTCATTATCGATTAAAGTTTGCGTGTGAGGTTAAATTTAATTGTAATGAATAAATCATTTTTCTTCAATGTCATCACAGCTGGATTTCTCAAGTTTTCGCATCAAACAGTATAAATGAAAATGTTAACACTTTACAATAAGGTCTCATTTATTAACATTAATGTATTAACCAACATCAACTAACAATGAGCAATATCTTTGCTACAGTATTTATTAATCTAACATGTTAATGTTAGTTAATAAAAATAGTCATTGATTGTTAGTTCATGATAGTTCACAGTGCATTAACTAATGTTAACAAATGAAACCTTATTGTTTGTGCTTAATAAGATTAAGAGAAAACTGTTATTCGCACTCTCTCAATATTCAAAGTGCAAATAAGACCAAATTTTTCTCTGATACAGAGCTAAGAGATGGTTACAACTACACTGGCCAGCCTAAAATAGCTTTTATATTGAGTGTTATATCTTTGCTTATACCAGCTAAAGACATCAAATTAAATCAGAATGGAGACAGACTGATGGTGAGCTCAACTTGTTGTCTTTACTCATACCCATTCACAACGTCATGACACCACAAGCATTACACGTGATACACGACATCTCCCCTTTGCTTGGAATTAATAATATCCTTGGAAATTACATAGAAAACATTGTAAACTTATTCAACTGTCATAAACAATATGACATCAAAATGCAAATCTTAAAACATAAATCTCTTTTTTTTCAATGGTAAACTTCCTTTTACATATCTCTTTTAAATTGAGGACATATTAATTTCAAACATGTTTTAAATGTACCCTTAATGTACATAACATGAACACAATTGAAAATATGTATGCATTACAACTGAGTACGTGTTATTTCCTCAACAGGATCACTCAATAATAAAGTCTTTAAATTTCTCTGGCAGTTTGATTAGTCTCTGTGGTCTCTCACGTGGAGTCACTACACCACCTAGTGGCGTACTCTGGGTATGCATTTTGTTAGAAGTCATTTGCCCAGTTTTCTCTGTCTCTGATTTGACAGGTTCTGACTCTGCTTGGTTTTCCATTTCAACAGGATTGTCTTTTGCATTCTCGCTGAAGAATTTCTTCACGAATGTTGTGTTCCTTTTGTATTGTGCTCCCCTCGAATCTTCAATGGTCACGGAATTTCCCTTTCTGGACATGATGGTGTATGGAACTTGGCTGAATGCAGTCGTCAGTTTGTCTATCTTTTCTTGTCTCACCAGAACCTGATCTCCCACATCCAGCTGTGAGTGCTTTGCCCCACGGTGGTGGTCTGCATAAAGTTTAGCTTTACCTTTTTGCTCAGCATCATGATCCCTTACTTCCTGATCATTTTGCGCCATGGTAAAATCAGGCAGTTTCCCCCTGATTTTCCTCTTGAAAAGCAATTCAGCAGGACTCTTCCCCGCAGTGTTATGTTCAATAGCTCTGTAGGTGGCCACATATCTGCGGAGCTCCTTTTTCCAGTCTAGGCCTTCCACCTGAGCAATATACAAACTGAGTAATTGACAAATAAATATAAAACGGAATTAAATAATAAAATGAATTCATAGGTAAAAGTGCATAAAAAAAAAATAAATAAAAAAAAATAATAATAATAATAACAGGATAATATAATAAAAAAATATATATATGAAAGAGCATTAATAAATTGTGCTGGGCCCAGTTGTTCAAAAAGTTGAATCTGGATCAGAATGATCTGTATTTGGAAATCCCAATCCATCTTACTTTTGTGCCAGTTTTTCAAAGCAAAATAGGATTGGATCACCTTGATCCAGATCCACACTTTTTCAGATAATCAAATCCAGATTAGCAGTGCTCCAAATGGGGTCACATTTACAATGTAGATGCTAGTAAAGAACAACAGGTAGAGTCAATGTGGGTCACTTTACGTGTTTTATTTGAAGAGAAAGAAAACAACAAACGTCCCCTTCCATTTTCAATTTCCTTTAAACAATCAGACCCCTACAGAGGCCTAAAGAGACATGGTGATGGGGGAAAAAAATGTGAATATTTTAACGGTTTGATGTTCTTAATGTTTTGTGTCCCACCAAGAAACTTTTTTTATTCGCAAAGAACTCATTTTGAGAATGAATGCAAAGTTTGTCAATATAGTTTTTAATATACAATGATTAAAAAACACTTAAATATATATTTTTTTGTTTTGTTTTATATTGACAGCTGTTTGGGGGATTATTTTATGGTGTCAAATACAAAAAAAAAAAAAAAAAAACTACAGCATTTGCATCATGTAATAAATATTCACACTGAAGTTCTAGTACTGTATAAATAAATCATAAAGCAAGGCATTGGAGGGACATTTGATCCAGAATTTCAACATTTCAAGACGCTTGAAGAATTTCAAAACATCTGTTATGAAAAAGGCAATTCATTGTCAGAGTTGTTGTTCATCATGCCAGCGATCTAACGACGGTAAACCAATCTTGAAAATCACAGTGAGTCATGGTTCAGTTATCACAGAAGGAGAAATTGTTTCATTTTGGGTTTTTTTGCAACCTGCTCAATGCCTATAAAACTTTAGCAATTAACTGACAAAAGAAAATTTACTAATTTATTTTATAATATCTAATTTTAATTAATACTATATATATATATATTTTTTTTTTTTACTCAAAGTCATCTAAATCTGAAAACAGAAAATGTGCATCATTCTATTTACTGTCAGTCGATTTTGGAACCGTTATATAAATAAAATATAAACTTGTTAGCAGGGGTGTAAAATACTTGAGTAATTTTACTCGATTACTGTACTTAAGTATTATGTTGGGGGATCTGTACTGTACTCAAGGACAATTTAAACTGACAACTTGTACTTAATTACATTTCTGAAGGAAAAAACAGGACTTTTTACTCTTGAAAAGGCATTTTTGCATTTTATTCTCTTCTCATTAAATATGGTAAACTGAAGCTCAAATGTGCGCGCTTGATGTGCGAAAACCAATTATGTTTGTTTTTGAGCTTCAGTTATAACTTTCATCAGTGAAATTTCTGGCTTCAAGAGTTCGCCATCAAATCTGAGGAAGCATATTGAGGTAACAAAGTTGCTTTCCCCCTAAAAATCATTATATCTGTCTGTTCTGATATAGCCATTAGCTGTCTATGTAGTAACTTGGCTGAATGCACAAGATTGAGTGCAAATAAAATCATTGATGAGAATTTAAGTAAAATTTATATTTTGGTGGACTTGATTGCTTTATGAGCCAAAACTGTGGTATTGAGCCAATTCTAATATACAAAGAGATGGATTCAAAAAAAACAACAAACAACAAAAACACTTTATTTGTGTTCATCTGAAGAAAGTCATACATATGGGATGGCATGAGGTTGTAAAGGATGGAGTATCCCTTTAAGGGCTGTATTTTTTTGTGTTCCACTGTGCTGCATTTTAATTGTTGTTGTATGCAGGGCTTGACATTAACACTCACCAACCCGCCAAATGCGGGTGTATTTCATATATACATTTTTTCAGATGTAGTTTTTTAAAAAGGCATCTGAAATAATAAACTAAGTGCAATGTAGTGTTGTTAAGAATATAGATTTTTCTATACATATCGATACTGAAATATCTGAAACTCTTCCAATATTCATATTCTGCAGAATCGATACACGATACCAGCTGCTATTTCTCTCTCTCTCATCTCTCCCACAGCGAGTTGACACACCCGCCTCATTTCATTCGCTCCGGATGAATACTGTTAGTGTTGCAGGGCTTGAATTTCGGTATGGGATTGTGTGTATTGCACATAATTTTACTAATTTCTCAGATTTTGTTCTCCAAAGTGTGCCACATAAAGCCACCTCTCAGTGCTAAATTGAGTTCTTTTTAGCTGCTTATTGCACTTAAACAGTCAAACACACACCAAATGCTGGTCTTGGTGAGTATTCACGTAAACACAGTCAGTTATGTTTGAAGCAAACGTGAACAGTTGAGAAAGCAAACGTATGTGTAACAGTATAATGGATCCGTGCGTCAGGGCTTAAAGTGACAGCAGCCTAATAAACCTGCTGCCAAATTATGAGATAACATGTTAAATGTTAGTTCATGACAGTACAATTAGAAAAAAGTTGGGACAAGTATGGTATGTTTGGACGGCTTGCCAGAAGGAAGCTTTTCTTCTTTCTTAAAAAAAAAAAGCTGGACTTGTTGCAAAGTTGCATCTGAACAAACCACAAGACTTCTGGAATATTGTCCTTTGGACAACAAGACCAAAGTGGAGATGTTTGGCCGTGATGCACAGAAAACCAAACCCAGCATATCAGAACAAACACCTCATATCAACTGTCCATCACGCTGGTGGAGGGGTGATGATTTGGGCTTGTCACTGAGTCAACCATGAACTCCTCTGTATACCAAAGTATTCTAGAGTCAAATGTGAAGCCGTCTGTCCGACAGCTAAAGCCTGGCTGAAATTAGGCTATGCAACAGGACAATGATCTGAAGAACACCAGAAAAACTACAACAGAATGGCTAAAAAAAAAAGAATCAAGGTGTTGCACTGGTCCAGTCAAAGTCCAGACCTCAACCTGATTGAAGAGTTACGACGGGACCATAAGAGAGCTGTGCATAAACAGATGCCCACAAACCTCAATGAACTGAAGCAACGTTGTAAAGAAGAATGGGCCAAAATTCCTCCAGAATGACGTGAGAGACTAATAAAGTCACACAGAAAATGATTACTTTAGCTTATTGCTGCTAAAGATGGTTCTACAAGCAATTGAATCTTAAGGTGTACTTAGTTTGTCACTCATGGCTTCTCCATTTTGGCTTTATTTTTGTTGAATAAATAATGACACAGTGTATATGGCATGTGTTGTTGTTCATCTGAGGGCATTTTAAGACCAGATGATTTGACACTTAAAACCGTAGAATTCAGATGGGTGTCCTTTTTTTTTCACATGACTTTATTAGGGCTGTTAAGCGATGAAAATTATATAACTAATTAATTGCATGATGTGCCAATGAATTAATCTAATTAATCGCAAATTAATTGTGCATCAAATTTGGCTGAGAAATTACCCCCAAAAGATGAAGTCATTATTGTGTTAAATAAGAAAAGCATCAAAGAGACATAAGATAGCTTTAGAAATAAATATTTTATTTGATTCAACGTAGAATTTATTACACGTAAACTTTTAGGCAAGAGTCAGCATTGTGCTTCAAATTTTAGTGATGGTAAGCCTACCTTAAATATCTTTCAGTGAGTCAGCTGTTACAGAAGGAGAAGTTGGTTCGTTTTGCAACCCGCTCAAATCACTGGTATCTACTTTAGAAGACTTTAGCAATTAACCAGTAGACAGCAGAGGTACTGCTGATACAGTGCAACTTAATGATGACAAAAGTAAAATGCACTAAAATTGCAAGCTGTGCTGCTTCCGGGTGGAACTGCTGGTCCTTCTCATGGGGGACCTAGCATTTCATTCGGGGCTCTAGCAGAGGATCAGATGTCGATCGCTGCATTGGAGACAGGGCTGTTATGCTCTGGAGCTGATGATGATGACGCAGAGTTTCCAGCTTTGGCGGTGCTTGTATTGGATTCAGAGTTGCAGCCGCACTTGCCTGGGCTGCTGCACGCTTGGTCCTGCTCTGAGTGACTGCGGCAGGAAGATTGGTTTCTGGGGGCGCAGTGTGACTCATAAATCACCTTGCCCCACCCCTGTGCCTTTCTTTCTGGAGGTGCACAAAGAACTTAGCAGTATGGAGGCAAATTTGTGCCAGTATGGAACACCAAATGTGCCAAAATCTGCTTTAAGTTTTTTCTCTCACACAACCCTAGATGGTGGGGTGGTCGGGGGGTTGTGGGGACTCCCCAGGCAGACTGCAGCACAGGCCCAGACGATGTCCATTTTGGTGGTCCAGAAGCATCCCCAGAAGCTCAACAGCTTCACCTTTTCAGCGATGTTGTGTAGGACTGTGCCCTGCGGCTCTCTGTGATCCAAAAGCAGGCTGAGGCTGTTAAGAGTGTGCCCCGACATGCTTCCAGATTATCGAGGGCTGTCCTTCAGTCTGCTCGTTGCCAAAGGCATCTGTCCTCTGCGGCATGGCCAGCTCAACCATACGCCGAGTCACCCGCAGGTGGATGACGACACCCATTTCAGTGCTCGGCAAAACATCAACCCTGATATGGGCAACCTGGAGACATTTCCCCGAGAATCTTTGTTCCGCCACTGGCTTTACAACTTCTGCAGTGAGGAGCTGTTTCCTCTGTCTCTGGGTCTCAAGAGGGCACGGTTGGCACTGTGTGATGCTATGCGTTGCCACTCTCATCCCCCTCTTCAGCAGTGTGTGGTTCGAGGACACGACCCAATTGTGGAGCCAGGTAAGTGTTGCACCGCACACTCAGACACCACTTCGGGAAGCTATGGCTTCTGAGTCGGGTCCCTGCACCCCACATCACTGCCCTACTTTGGGTATACCTGTGGTTCCTCTAAACCTAACCCTAACCCACTTGTACGGTCTCTGCGAGTCTGGCTAGCGCTCCCCAGCCTGTCTCGCTGGCACATTCGGACCATCAGACTCGGCTACGCAATTCAGTTTGCCCTGCATCCCCCCAGGCTCGAACTCTTAACCTGTGGCCGGGGATTGCAGTCCTACGGGCGAAGGACGTGCTACAGCTGGTCCCTTCAGCCGATATGAAGTCAGAGTTCTACAGCTCCTACTTCTTAGTCATCTGGAACTTTGGGTTAACTGAGAAAAGAGCAAACTTTCCCATGCAGAGGATCTCTTTTCACGGTATGGAGTTGCCTGTCATTCAAAGGCAAGAATGCGGTTCCATTGAAACTGTTTCAGAGGCTCCTGGGGCTTATGGCATCCACAGCTTGCAGTCACGCCGCTCTGATTGCTTCAAATGAGACCACTTCCAGTGTTGGCTTTGTGAGTCCTGAGATGGGCATGGTGACGTGGCACATAATGGGTTACAATCACCCCGTTCTGCCGCCGAACCAACAGCTTGTGGTTGGACCTTGCTTTCTTTCGGGTTGGAGTTCCCCTAGTAAAAGTGTCCAGGCACGTTGTTGTCTTAACAGATGCCTCTGCCACCAGCTGGGGTACCATGTGCAGCAGGCATGCAGCATCAGGCTTCTGGACAGGATCCCGACTGCATTGGCATATCAATTAGACAAATAATGAGTCTCGAGTTGCTAGCAGTATGGTTGGTCCGGTCTGGTCTGGATGGACAATACTGCAACCGTTGCTTACATCAGCCATCGAGGTGGTCTACGCTCCTGTCGCATGTCGCAACTTGCCCGCCATCTCCTCCTATGGAGTCAGAAGCTGTCAGGGTTTTGAAGGAGCGAGGACTCAAATGAAGGATAGAAGGTTTTTTATTAATAATAAAAATAAAACAAAACACAACAAAAACTACCCCGTGGGGGAAAACAGGCTTGACAAAAACTGGACTAGACTTAAACAGGACTCGACTTGGCTAGACTCATGGAAAACATCAGGGAATACACGACAAAGAACGACAACGAACCAGCACAGGACTGCAAACACAAGGAGAATAAATAGGAGAGCAAACAAGGCAGGTAATGAGGGAGGACAGGTGGGGAAAATCAACCAATAATCAGGTAACAAGGTGGGCGGGGTCAAGACAATAGACATGAGAGCACATGGCACAAAGAAACACGACAAGCCATGTGCTCACACCAAACAAAACAAAAACACCAGCACAAGACGAGACACGAACACGTGACTATGAAAACTCATAAGCCACGTGTTCACACAAAACAAGACAACATGAGAGCACGCAGCCCGTGAAACAGACCGCGTGCTAAACACCACAAGACAAAAACACAACATGAAAGCACGCGGCAGGTGGAATTAACCGCGTGCTACACAAAACACAAGACGAGAGCGCACGGCAAGTGAAAGTACACACAAACCGTGCGCTCACAATAAAGACAGGACAAGGAGCGCGAGTGTCCGAATCCCGACACGAAACCGAAACCAAACTAGACACGAGTGCCGGGATCCTAACGCCATGCTCCCAACATGAAACAAGGCACGCAGACAAGAGAGTGCATGGCTCGAGAACACTCGAGACCGTACGCTCACACAAAAACACGACAAGAACGGGAGTGTCAGAGCTCTGTCACAAAACCAAGAAATAAACTAGACCGAAGTGACAGAACCCTGACAGAAGCATCTAAGGCCGCTTCGTGCCTTTCACATCCTCGGCCCGGAGGAGTGGCGACACCACCCCCAGACAGTCTAGCTGTTCTGGAGATGCTTTGGGGATGCTCAGGTAGGCCTGTTTGCCTCTTCAGACACGTCCCAATGCCAGTTGTTCAATTCCCTGTCCGAGGCGATCATCAGCACGGATATACTGGCCTCGGGGCTCACACAAGTATGCATTTTCCCCAGTAAGCCGCCTTGCACAAACACTGTGCAAGGTCAGGGAGGACAAGGAGCAGGTCTTACTAGTTGTGCCCTACTGGCCCAACCGAACCAGGCTCCCAGAACTAATTCCCCTTGCAACAGCCCTCCCTGGCAGTTTGCTCTGAGAAAGGATCTGCTTGTTGTGCTATTGCTGCACATCACAATGCAGTAGATGGTAAGTCCATGGGGAAGCAAATCCTCCTTGCCCTCATCTCATGCCCTCTTGGGATCTCTCTTTGGTCCTTACAGCCCTACAAGGAGAACACTTTGAACCTCTGCAGTCAGTTGAGCTCAAAGTAAAGACAATGCTCCTGACTGCACTGGCTTTGTTCAAGAGGGTGGGGGACCTGCAGGCATTTTCGGTCGACGAATCATGCCTGGAATAAGTGCCCAAGGTTCCCATCATGCCTTTCAGGGATCAGGTGGTGAAACTGCAAGTGCTGCCCTTGGAGGAGGCAGACCCAGCCCTTGCTCTGTGCTCTCCTGTTCATGCATTGCTCCTTTATGTGGACAGAACGCTGAGCTTTAGAACCTCAGACCAGCTCTTGTCGGCTCTCCCACTGCATAGTGGATGCTATAGTGTTGGCTTATCAAGCCCAAGATCAGCCATGTCCCCTCAGGTTAAGACAGGGCTATTCAACTATGCAGCACGGCCCAGTGGTTAATGGAACGAAAGCTTAAAGGAGCTGCGTTTATTCCCCGTCGCGGATACCATTATTACACAGTGTTGCGACATCCATTGACAAGCGTTTCAATTCGACACACACCTCTCGGTTACAAACCTCAAATCACTTGATGATTAAACTAGATTTAAGTCGGATGAAACAGCCATTCCCATTCTCAACATTCCCAACAAGACTGATGAGGAAAACAGGAGAAACGTGCCATGAATAAAGTTAGAAGATTTTTAAATCCCAAAATCACCACCCTTACAAACATTTACCATGAATGAACTGTAGTAATTTACTATGGTTTGTGGAAATGTGAAATGTTTATATTGAATACTATGTTATAGCTATACCTATATACCTATGTTAAAGGATTGTTACGCTGCAATAATTAGGTCGGCCGGAACCGAGAACATTTCCTACAACACTAGATATACCTGTACATCAGAATAAGAATGGCATCTACGCTAATATCAGTCTCTCTGCTTATCCTGAGGTTTGCCGGGTGCTGGATCCAGGCCGTATCCAGATCAGATGGAGAACCTGTGTCTGGACCTGACTACAACGTAGCCCAGGAGACAATGGGCCTACAGATCCAGTTCTGGCTGCATCTATAATTCAGATTTTTAATCTCCGTATCCGCTTACATATATTTATATATAATCTATTTTTAATCTCTATAATAAAAATGTATAATTCAGATTTTGATCTCCATATCCATTTACATATATTATATATATCTTTCAAGGGGTTTTTTCCCTCCTAGGACTTTTTTCCCAGTGTTAGCATGCTGGGTTTTTCTCCTAGGGGGTTTTTTCCACCCCTGGGAGTCAGCCGACATTGGCTTAATGTAGCACCATCTTGTATATGTTACATATTACCATGCTTGCTTGTACAGCTTATTTTTAACCACTTCTCTTTTTTTCTGTTTCTATGTAAAGCTGCTTTGAAACAATTACCAATTGTAAAAAGCGCTTTATAAATAAATTTGACTTGACTTGACTTGATTTGTTTGTGAAGGTGTGTATAGTTTTTTATAGGCCTATATAACATATAATAATATAATATCATTTGACAGTGGTAGTGAGTAGCCATGTATGGTTTTACTTGTGGTTACCCAGTCTCACTGTCAGAATAATTTAATTTAAGCCTAAAATAATTATTACCAATAAGACCAGGCATTGCTGGACCACCGCGGCCATGTCACCGGCTCGTCTCCACAGCGAAAACCTGAATGTGCTTGCATCTGATCCTGCATTTATACCTGTGCAACTTGGTGCAAGATGCAAATAAAAAATTCATGCCAATGTGCATTGACTCATTAAGTTTACATTTGAAGGTGATTGGGCTCTCAGGCGAGATCCCCGATTTGTAAGTCAGGGAACGAGGGTTACATATATAACCGAAATGTTATCTTTGCTTTTCAAAATATCTTGATTTAAATTTTAGACAATTTTACTGGAAAACAAGACAAAAATACTGAGGAAGAACAGCACTTTTGCAGTAGACGTTATTTATATTGTAAAATGAACATAATGGAGAGCTGCATGAAGTTGCATTTTTAAACTGTTGTTAATACAACTCATTTTCTGCTCCATTAAATAGAGAACACACTGACATATTGTGTTCTCTTCAATTTGGTTTCATTTAATTGGTCTTAAACAGGTCTTAAATTGATCTTCATAAAACCTGCACAAACCCCATAAACCAGACTTTTCTCATGTGAAGCCCATATGAGTATTGTCTATTTAGTTGGTTAATACTTAAAACAAACAACAAAAAACACAGCTTTAAACATAAACTTTTATTGCTTCAAAATCAAAGCATGTAGAAAAGCTTGAAGTCATGAGCCCAATTTCATCACATTTTTATTTAAAAGGACAATGGTGTCAAATTATTATTATTTTATGTGCAATTTTCCCTCACTGAAAGCTGATGGGACATGCTGGTCACCATATTTTAAGAAAGATCCACATGAATGCATAATAGTTGTGGATATATGTGCACAAGCTGCAGGCGAAGCATTTGTAACCCCTGGTCTACATCACACGTGTGATCTTCATGGTGATGGTCTTCACAGATTTCCTATTGTTATTCAAGTAATACCAGTTGGTCGAAATAAACAAACTACCATCATCTTTCCCCCAGAAATACAGACCAGTGGGGTTTGTGTGATCACAATTGTTGTACCAAAACCCTCCCATAGAGTATGTTAAAGCACAGGAGCCATCTTTCCAATTGTCTTGGTCTTTGTCAAAGGTGGAGAACTTTATTCCATTGTGGTAAGTCAAAGAGTCACCTGCAGAAAGGAGAAACCTTCATTACTAAGACACTTTGATTTAGACAAATAAAATAAACAGATTTTTGTTGATGGCTCTTAACTAATTGTTAATTAATATGTAATTGTGGTTATGGGTTTTGAATTAATTTTGAATTAGTTAATAGTCATGTGCCTCAACAAGTAAAGTCATAACATGATACCTTTGTAAATCATTAGCTAATGATTAATTAAAGCAGACAACTGGAAGTTGAAATGCATGGCTTTGGCCGATTGTGGTAATTAACACGTTAATTTACATTATTAGTTAATATAATATGTTTTTAGGGAATTAATACATTATGACACATTTAACTAATAACAATTTAATGATTACTTAATATTAATCATATAGAATCTTCATTAGTTGCTGATGCAGTAATCATTAATAAATGGTTTAGTTCTTCATGAGTCATACATTAACTCATGATTATCTGTGCATTATAGTTAAGCATGAATTAATGCATATTAGCGCACCCGTATTGTAAAGTGTTACCTTAATTTCTATTCACGTTCTCGTTATGTAAACTTTTACCCACACTACCTCTGAATGTACGCATTTGTTTTTCAGGCGCTTCATTGGAATAAATCCTGAAAAAGGCACCAAGGGTGGACAAGTCTTATCAAAGTGGACAGGGAAGGTCGCCCACAAAAAGAAATCAGTCAACACTTGGGTTGCCAGTCTAGTTAGGAAGCTAATGGACTTTGAGTGGGACTTCATATAAGTGAACCCACTCATTCACACACCTTACACATACTCTTCAAAAAACAACAAAAACATGCTTTTAGTGTGTTAGTCACAATTTTTTCAGGTGTTCACTAATAATTCAGTAATTCTTATTCATACAGTAGTTCTCTGAGTCACTCATTTAGTTTTTTCTAATGTTATATAAATGTTTTGTTTATTCAGTGAAAGATTTTATTCTGAAGCTTAAGCCTTTTTTTCAAAGTTTTAATAAAGCACATTTTGAAGTTACGCTGCATTGTGTTAAATGTTTAATGTTTCAAATGATATATTTGTACATTGTATTAAAACATGGTTTTAAAGCAAGACTTCTAAGGGGTAATTCATAAAATCAAAGAAATATCTAGAAAAATAATTCCACCTTTTTTCTTAGCAGTCCATTTCTCAATATAATAACATATTTGTAGCTTACAGTTAAAAAGTGAAAATAAACATGAATTAACTGTTAATGCTTTTGACAGTAATTTACTGTTAATGTAGAAAATAACAGCTTTATGCTGTATTTACAAAAAATAAATTTCAACAACAGCAAGACACTGTTAATTTAACAGTAACTTGCTGGCAACCGTGCTGCCCGTTACTTACTGTTTCTTAATGGGACAATTTTTAACAGTGTAGTTTAAACATGGTTTAAAACATTCTCCTCCTCCTTCATTACAATAATCTAGTTTGTGTAGATTCATCATTTTAGTCACTCATTTGAAAACTGGAAAATTAAACATCTGTAGATTGTTTTACCTGCTCCTCCATTTACAAAGCCGCTGACATGCAGTTTGTACCCATCAGACTCGGCGTCCACAGAGAAGGACTCGTACACAGCGTAAGCCTTCTTCCCATTAAAGTCCTCCACATCTACTCTCAGTTTATACCGATTCCTGCGTGTCAGCAGGTGAATAAACTCTAAACCTGTTGAAAACATGAAATGAAACCAGTTTAGTAGATTAACTAATGCCCAAACACATCTGCATTTATACTATGGTCCAGATAAAGGGTACATTTACATGACAACAATGTGCTAAAAATGGAAACGTTTTTCCTTTGTGTTTTTCAATTACAGACGACAACGTTGTCAAAACAATCCCCGTTCACACTGATCCGCAGAAACGACTAAAGCCGCTTTTTTCTGCTGCCAGGCCAGTAGTTTGGTGATGTGACTTTGCACGACGTCACTGTTTTCATAAATTCACATTTTTGTAGTTTACATGGAGACAATAATGGTGTCATTTTCAAAAACTTGCATTTTCAGGCCCACAAAACACATAACAAAGTGGCCAGAGCACATCAAAAGTTTTCCATTTTTAGTTGAAATCAGTGTCATGTAAATAGCCCCTAAATGTCTAAGTTTTCCATGCGTATGATTGCTTTGTTTGCTTTTTTTTAGTCCAAAACATCACAAAAACACTCACCCAGCCAGTATTCTCCTTCTTTATTACCAAAACCCCGTTTATAACTGTCCCATGGCCTATAGAAATTCACCTCGCCGTCCATTCGCCTGACAATCACCTGAAACATTCATAAATCATTCATCGATTTCACACATCATATCTTTTATAAATTAAGATGTTCAGGGTGTGAAGCATTAAAAAAAAAGTTTTATTTTTTAATTTGACAAGCTTTCTTTAGCAACAAATGTACATTTCTGAGCCACTAGCGTCACCAAATGTGTCTTTTATGAAACTATTTCATACTCAGATACTGTATAAGTCAAATAAAAGAGCACAAATAAAAGCACTAGGTGACAATTTGGATAAGAGTATATGTTACTATAAAATATGCAAATGGTTTCATTCACGCTGCTAATGAAATAAGGTCTCGAGATAAAACACTCTTGCTCAGATTGACACTCTTACCGTCCAGTGGCCTTTGCTGTGATTTTCTCCGCTGGGGATCATGTCACAGTAGATCTGCACCGGTCCATCTATTGAGGAGACGGTGTACACGCCACTGCTGGTTTTCCCACTTGAATAAACATCAGAGCAGTCAGTGGCAAGAAAGCAATTAGAGTTGACCACTTCAGTCCCCATCAACACGGGAAACACCGCAGACAAACACAGCAACACCTGAGAGAGACACACAACTGATGTTTGATGTCTGACTAAATCTTACTTACATTCTTACAAACAAAAACTCACAATCATGTTTGAGAAGTTTCTTCAGAGGTTCAGCTCAGAGGATTAAGTGGGATTTGCTCCTGAAATACAGTTCAGACAAATGAAATCCTTATTGTTACGACATGAACGGAAGAAAGAAACTGTATCATATTTATATTTCATGAGACCTGCATAATTTTCAAAATGACCATAAATAAAACTCACCGTATCTGTGAATGTTCAGGGAATAGATGCATCTTTAAATATCTTTCTGATTGTCAGGCTCCTCCTCTGTATCAGGCATTTACAAAATAAAAAAATTAAAAAAGGAGGAGGGAAATTTTGACCATTTCATTTTGTTTTGCAACCTGCTTTATCATCTCTGGGGGAATCAAAAGAGAAATGTATTTCAAAACTTGTAACAGTTTCAACAACAAAAATTTCATCATCATTACAATGAAACTCTACTTTCCAAGCAGTTCTACTGATGGAGCTGCTGTCACTCAGTCATCATCTGATAAAGTAAAGAACAACAGGTAGAGTCAATGTGGGTCACTTTACGTGTTTTATTTGAAGAGAAATTAAATAACAAACGTCCCCTTCCATTTTTAATTTCCTTTAAACATTAGACCCCTACAGAGGCCTAAAAAGACTTGGTGATGGGGAAAAAATGTGAAATAGGAGAAAAATTAAATATTTTAATGGTTTAATGTTCACTCACAAATGTTTTGTGTCCCCCCAAGAAACTTTGCATTCATTCACATGTAGTTTATATACAGTGATTAAAAAACACTTTTAAATATTATTTTATTTATTTTATTTTTTTATATTGACAGCTGTTTGGGGGATTATTTTATGGTGCCAAATACAAAAAAAACTACAGCATTTGCATCATGTAATAAATATACACACTGAAGTTCTAGTACTGTATAAATAAATCATAAAGCAAGGCATTGGAGGGACACTGGATCCACAATTTCAACATTTCAAGACGTTAGAAGAATTTCAAAACATCTGTTTTGAAAAAGGCAATTCATTGTCAGAGTCGTTGTTCATCATGCCAGTGATCTAACGATGGTAAACCAATCTTGAAAATCACAGTGAGTCATGGTTCAGTTATCACAGAAGGAGAAATTGGTTCATTTTGGGGTTTTTGCAACCTGTTTAATGACTATAAAACTTTAGCAATTAACTGACAAAAGCAAATTCACTACTTTATTTTATAATATTTAATTTTTATTTAATAATAATAATAATAATAATAATATATATATATATATATATATATATATATATATATATATATATATATATATATATATATATATATATATATATATATATTATTACTAAAAAAAGTCATCTAAATCTGAAATCAGAAAATGTGCATCATTCTATTTACTGTCAGTCGATTTTGGAACCGTTATATAAATAAAATATAAACTTGTTAGCAGGGGTGTAAAATGATTTACTTGATTACTGTACTTAATCAAGACTTCTGGAATAATGTCTTTAGATGAGACCAAAGTGGAGATATTTGGTCGTGATGCACAGAAAACCAAACCCAGCATATCAGAACAAACACCTCATACCAACTGTTCATCACGCTGGTGGAGAGGTGATGATTTGGGCTTGTTTTGCACCTGCGGGCACCTCACAGTCATTGAGTCGACTATGAACTCCTCTGTATACCAAAGTATTCTAGAGTCAAATGTGAGGCCGTCTGTCCGACAGCTAAAGCCTGGCTGAAATTAGGCCATGCAACAGGACAATGATCTGAAGAACACCAGCAAATCTACAACAGAATGGCTGAAAAAGAAAAGAATCAAGCTGTTGCACTGGTCCAGTCAAAGTCCAGACCTCAACCTGATTGAAATGTTACGACGGGACCTTAAGAGAGCTGTGCATAAACAGATGCCCACAAACCTCAATGAACCGAAGCAACGTTGTAAAGAAGAATGAGCCAAAATTCCTCCAGAATGATGTGAGAGACTTATAAAGTCACACAGAAAATGATTTCTTTAGTTTATTGCTGCTAAAGATGGTTCTACAAGCAATTGAATCATAAGGTGTACTTAGTATGTCACACATGGCTTCTCCATTTTGGCTTTATTTTTGTTGAATAAATAATGACACGGTGTAATATGTCATGTGTTGTTGTTCATCTGAGGTTGTATTTACCTCATTGAAAATTTGATGTTTATCTGCTTACCCCCAGAGCATCCAAGATGTAGGTGTCTTTGTTTCTTCAGTAGAACACAAATGATGATTTTTAACTCCAACCGTTGCTGTCTGTCAGTCAAATAATGCTAGTGGATGGGAACTTCTACAATAACAGTAAATAAAACTTGCTTAGACAAGTCCAAATTAAACCCTGCAGCTCGTGACGACACATTGATGTCCTAAGACAAGAAACGATCGGTTTGTGCGAGAAACCGAACAGTATTTATATCATTTTTTTACCTCTAATACACCACTATGTCCAACGGCATTCATCACTCGATTCGTTTGGTCTGATCGCGCTCTGACAACGGCAGTGATGTCTCGCTCTCATTGAAGTATATGCGCGAGACATCACTGCCGCTGTCAGAGCGCGATCAGACCAAACGAATCGAGTGATGAATGCAGTTGGACATAGTGGTGTATTAGAGGTAAAAAATGTACTGAAGAAACAAAGACACCTACATCTTGGATGCGCTGGGGGTAAGCAGATAAACATCAAATTTTCATTTTTGGGTGAACTATCCCTTTAAATGAATCAAGCAACGTGATTTACTAATCTTTGCACTTGTCAATTTACATTAATTATTTAATGCCCAAAAAAAGTGTCTTAACCCATTTTGTGACATGGCTGCATGGCACAGAGAGCATGTGATAGAAGAGAGAAAATATTTTCCCCTCATATTAATTTCTTTGGAATGCCAGAGAAAGACATTATCCGAACACATCATTTGCCAAGCCATAAAATATATATGCCAGCATGGCTTGGTAAACAATATTAGACCTATATATGTGTATGCGTGTCAGCAGATAGACGAGGAACACAGAGGTAAGTGATATAAACAACAGCAGGTTTATTGAATGGAGACGAAACAACACAGCAAAGAAAGCAGTCCAGGTAAGAGGGTTGGGATATGAAATGTCTTGGTACAGCTTATCTGTGAATGATGCAGTCCTTGTTTCTTTTCAGAAGATCCAGTAACTAATGAGCATGGAGACAACAGAGAGCAGGGGCTGAGGAGAATTAGGACTGCTTGTGGGAACAACAGGTGAGTAGAGCACAGGTAAGATGGTCGTGGAGCTTGACATAGGAGTAGACAAAGACGTTGTGCTTTTCCATAGATGAGACCCGACAGCAAGTAAAGTGTGTGAGGACCTTATGAGTGGTGCAGAAGATGAGTGGCAGCTGGTAGTGATGACGGATGCTGGGAAGTGGAGTCTGGGGAAGGTGAGACAGACGATGACTGTGACATTATTCCCCCCTCCCAATAGGCGCGTCCTCGCGCCGTAGATGTAACAACCGGGGAGGGAGGGTGGGCGTCCTGGAGTCTTAGGTGAGTGACAGTGCAGGTAGATCTGCCGCCTCCAGGACGGAGCCGGGAACTCAGGGACCCAAAGCAGGGCAGGCAGCTCAGGAAGCCACAGCAGCGCTGGCCGTTCTGGAGGCCATGGGGGTTCAGGTTCTTCAGGTTCCGTGCCCATAGCCCAGACCCAAGGTTCAGCCACCAAGGTCAGGGACGGATGATGACAAAAGTAAAATGACAAAAGTAAAATGCACTAAATTAAAAACACTTAATTTTTCGAATATTCACTCAAAATACATTTGAAACCAGAAATTGTGCATCTTTCTATTTACAAATCTAAATTTGACTCTGACATGCTGCTCAAAAGTCGGCCTGACCAGTGAGAAAAGTCTCAGTTTTATCTCCAGTCCAAACCTGGTTATTTCAACAGGGTTTTACATTTTAGAATAATCTGTCACTAGCTTACACTCATACACTATCATTCTACATAATAACCAGGGTTTCTGCGGGTCTTAACAAGTTTTAATTCACCCTTCCACAAATGAAGGGCTTAAAAAAAGTCTTAAACCAAGAGTAGACAGTATTAAATTCATAAAGGCATGACATTAAATGTTGCATGCGCTGCAAAAAACTGTGTATCTTCCACAGTATTTTTGTTCAGTTTTCTAATACAAATATCCTTAAATCAAGATACATTTACTTGATGTCACATTCTATTCAGTTTAATTTCAGTTTTCATGGACCTTGTCATTAGTTACGTGTTCCTTTGTTCTAGTTTCCCGCCACTCGTAAGTTACCATGAACACTAACACTTAACATCACAGCTGTTCGTCTTTTAGTTAATCATCACTGTGTATTTATGTTCCTGCCTGTGTTCTGTTCGGTGTCCAGTCACGTTAATGTGTTGTGTGCATTGCCCTTGCCTGTTTGGATCGATACCTGTTGGATTATACTTAGTAAAGTTTGTGTTGGAATCTTATTCTTCTGTGTCTTCGTCTTCCTGCCTGAACGCACCCGTGACAGATGACCAGACATCCAAATATGGATCATAGAGTGTAATTTATTGCGATGGCTCAGCCACGATTTCCTCATCTTTACTGCTGGGATTTTCCATCTTGCCATCACCTCCCCGACGTCGAGACCCTAAAGACCCTGTTCTGGATTGGGGTGTAGGGCATTGCTCGACAGAACTTACCAATGACTTTATCAATGAACAACATGATTGAACAAAGCTTCATTTCATTTTGTCTAAAGGACTTCTTAGCTCATCAGCAATAAACTAATCAGAACCCATCACGTGGATTTGATCACATTAAATCTATTGATTCTCTCACAAAACCCTCTTGTATTATCGGACGGAACAGGAAAACACCCATCAACGGATTTAAAGACGAATCTGTCCTATCAATACCTCCCTTGTGTGAGCAATCCATCCTGACCCGGTCACTCGTGACTCCGGTCAAAGTTTAAACTATGCTTAAGGACTCAATCTTGAATCTCAAAAGGGACAATTGTCGATTACTTAAAATATTAACTATATACAGAATAATACATGCCATGATGTAATTACTAACATGTCTATTCAATGTATTCAATATGTGGGTTTTCTTCAAATGCATTATTGTAATCATTGTTTAATTAGGTCAGTCTAGTAATATGTGTGTAAGAAGTGTGTCATGTTTGAGTTCTAAATGCAGAATTTAGAATTCTCTGTAATTCTGTGTGAATGAAACATTGAAATTCAGTATCAGGAAAATATTAAGAAACATTATAAAGTTGTTAATAAAACAGGAGAATGTTCCACAGATATCACGCGATGTGATCAATAGACAATAGACGAGGCGTGTCTCATCTCCGTAGCAACGTCTCATTGGAGGATCGCTCCTTAAAACTATGCTGTCCGAACAAGCTAAGGTCAGAAGCTGGAAGCCAGAAGTCGGTCAGAAATTGCTCGAAATCGGTCAGAAGCCGGTAGCCGAAACACCGCTACTTTGACCACGGCGGAAAAGTCGCATGGGTCATTGATAACTGATTGACCGGGGCTGATTTTCCATCTAACACCCGATTTCAACCACGAGCTGCGCCGCTGATCATTCGACAGCCGTCACATCCAGACTCCAAAACACTTCGTGAAATATCTGACCAAAGTCTCCCAAGAAGAGAGCCGCTCAAGCCAGACGCTCAGCCAGCAGCATCCTTCAAAGCTTCCGCGCAACCCACAGGGCTTTCCCGAGAAGACGTCACCTGAAAGACAGCCAATCCAGAACAGGATTCCGCTGTACACGAGTCACGGAACAACCCGATTACCTCAGCTGTCACAGCAAACGCAGGTACAAGCAAACTTCTCTCTCTCTTGCTGGAAACTGGTGAAACTCCTTTAAACCTAAAGAATCAAGCCAAAGCTCTGCTTTTGTGATTTTCCTCAGGTTATGAGTTAAGTTAGCACTGAACTTGGGACTTTTCATAACTCATCAACTCCGTGAATGTGTGTGCATGTATGTGTGTGTGTGTGTGTTTAGCCTTAGTTTCCTGTAATCATTAGAAGTAGTCAATAAATCTTGTTTTGATTTTCACATATACGAGTTTCTTGTGCTGTGTATCAAATTACTGTCTTAAACTCAAAGATCAAGTTACCTCTTGCTTATAATATAATAATTACAATAATAACAATAATCATAATAAAATATTGTTACTGTTGGCCGCAGAATAATATTTTATCCAGAATTGGTAAAATACTCTAACCTCAATTTTCGCTGGACGAATAATTGATGAAGTGTTAAATATTAATTCTGAAACATTTACAGTGAATCATTTACAGTTGATTCAATTCTTATTCCCTGTAACAATTAAATTGAGCTAATAAATAGGCTAAGTCCTTACAGGGGCAAGCTTTCACAATCCCATTAACCTCCTATAAACCACCGGACTGAATTGGATGAAAGTGTCTGAAGCCCTGATCCAGAGCACAGCCAGACCCAGAGCCGAAGTTACCACCTTCGACCGCGGAGAATGCGCGAGATCCCCACGCAGATGTTGAGGGACCATCCACCATGACGAGTGAGCCAGTACCTACAATAGCCCACTTAATCGCAAGGCCTTCTTTTTCCACCCTTGAATATCTTCTCTCTCTGTCGAAGAGTTTTCTGCTCAAGTACAGTACTGACCTCTCACTCCCAGGCTCTCCTTGGGCCAAAACTGCTCCCAGTCCGACATCCGAGGCATCCACCTGCACAAGGAATCTCTTCGAGAAATCAGGGCCCTGTAAAACAGGCTCTTGACATAACACATCTTTTAGTGCTTTGAAAGCTCTTTCACATTCATCTGTCCAGTGAAACTTAGAAGGACTCTTCTTGGTTAGATCAGTCAATGGGGTAGCCAAAGAGGCAAAATGAGGGATAAAACGGCGTTACCACCCAATTAAACCAAGAAAGGATCTCACTTGTTTCTTTGTCTGTGGCCTTTGAATATCTTGTATACACTTAAGCTTCTCTACCTGTGGCTTAATCTGACCATGGCCAATGAGGTATCCCAAGTACTTCACCTTTGTTTGTGCCCACGAGCATTTGGTGGTATTAATAGTGAGTCCAGCTTTCTGAAGCCTTCGTAGGACATCACTAAGATGCTCTAGATGTTCCTGCCACGTTCCACTATATATCACTACATCATCTAAATATGCTGCTGCATATCGGTCACACCCAGCAAGAACACTGTCCATAAGTCTCTGGAACGTTGAACGTCCAAAGGACAGGGTTCACCATCGCACCGGAAGTTGAGCCCCCGAGCGAGTCTGACCAGGGGTGTGAGCCCGCGACATCAATGGCCGAGGGACACCAGTGAGGAGGAATCGATCCTCACCCAAGCCTACCTTGTATCATCTTCTTCATTGCTGTTTAAAGATAGCATTATGAACTATATGGATGCTGATTTGTTCTTCTCTTTTGTTTGTGTGGACTGTGCCCCACTCACCATCATTCGGTCAAGTCTAATGTCAGTCCCGCCACTGCTAGAAGCTTGCAGCCCTGCTGAGACATCACAGAACCATCTGCCTGAGCCTAAGGATTCTGCGGCTCCACCTCCAGTCTCAATTTCCTTTGTTACATTTCGGCCTGTTGACCTACCGGCTCCGTCCTGGTTCCTCCCACCTTCGGCTCCTCCAGGGACCCTCGGCCTAGTGACTCCACCAGGTTCTCTCGTCCCGCCGACTCCCCCTTGGTCAGTCGTCTCTCCACTTATGCCACAGACATACGGGCCACCCGCTATGCTCCCCTTTGGCTGCAGCAGGCTCCTTCCTCCCTTCAGCACCGCCTCTGTTCTTGGTCTCACCGCCGTCGCCCCAGTCCTCGGGTACGCTGGCTCCACCTGGCTCCGACATCGCAACATCGCCTGGGTCTCCAGCACCAGAGATGTCGCTCAGCACCATCGACCCTCCGTCTGCATCATTGGATCCTGGGCCCTCGTCTCCATTGGTCATCCCCCAGATGTCAGCAGCCACACCTACTACATCTTGGCTCCTCCCACCTTTGTCTCCACCATGGGCTGTTGGCTCTGGGGGGCTCTGGGTCTGCACCATCGGGACTCAACAACTGGGTATATAACAGTATATTTGAAAATATACAGAATATATTGTGTAAATATATTACAATATATTGAATAATACATAAGGAATTGCCGTTTTTCATATATTGAAAAATATGTGACACTATATTTACTAATATATCATAATGTATGTAATTTTATATTCAGTAATACACTTCATAATATATAGATTTATATGTGATCAGATATGGTGCTGCATGTGTAATATATTGTAGATATACACCGATCAGGCATAAGATTATGAGCACTGACAGGTGAAGTGAATAACACTGATCATCTCTTCATCACAGCACCTGTTAGTGGGTGGATATATTAGGCAGCAAGTGAACATTTTGTCCTCAAAGTTGATGTGTTCACTGTAAAAAAAAAATTCCTGTAAAAAAACGGTAAAAAGTCTGGCAGCAGAGTTTCCAGAGAAATCCCATTAAATTACAGCAAATAACCATTTCACAAAATTACATGCAAAAACTGTAAAAATACAGAATATTTCTTTTAAAAAACCAGAAATTTTATGTAATACTAAAATTGTCTCAGGTTACGTATGTAACCATGGTTCCCTGAGAACAGGGAACGAGACTCTGCGTTGACAGAACGCATTGGGGAACCGTCACGTGACCCAGGTGTCGAAAGCACTATCCAACAACTCCAATTGCTATTGGCCGGCGACAGCCTATGACGTAATATGGTGCGACCCGGATGTATAAAGGGAGCGCCTGGAGAGACAGTCACTATCTTATCGTCTTGAGGGACTGTTCTGAAGGCAGGCAACCTGAAGCATGGCAAAGGAACGCAGAGTCTCGTTCCCTGTTCTCAGGGAACCATGGTTACATACGTAACCTGAGACGTTCCCTTTCGAAAGGGAACTCTACTCTACGTTGACAGAGCGCATTGGGGAACGATATACCCACGCCGCCATGCTGGAGGGGAGTGCCTGCCAAAAAATATGGCTGAGGCAAAGGCCTCAAGGCAGTTCTCAAACTGCCCAGCAACTCCCCCTCGGGTCACACCAGGCTGTCAGTGACAGCATTCCCTTTGGCCAACAGCCCAAGCTGACCTTCCCACAGGCTTCTACCTTTCTCTTTTTAACAAATAGAGCCTAGAGAAACGCTAAGGCGTCTAGAACCAAATTTTCTTGTGAGAAAAGTGGTTCCTTTAAGGGAATGTGGCCAAGGAACCAAAGGGAACCTCGGCCAGTCACTCATGAGGGGAGCGAGGTCACCCTCATTGCCACCAGGGAGGCCGACCTGGTCTTCTCAGGGAACAGACTCAGTTCAGGCCAACCCTGTCTGAATACAGAGCCTCTAAAACGCATTCTTCAGGAAGATAGTAGGTAAGAGTGACTGCAGAAAGGCAGACACCAGCTCAGACCCATGCGTAGAGACGGGCATCCTGGAGAGCAGAACTCAGCTGAGTGCTATGAACCCTCATATCGAGGGGAGGTAATCCGCTCAACCTAGGATCTACCCAGTGCTTAATTAACGCACTGAGGAGGCTGTGCGCTGAAAGCCCTGAAAAAGGGGAGCACAAACCAGCCTGGGGCTGACCCTAAAGACGGGGCCTGATCAAGGCCAAACCATCATAATCAGCTTAGGGAGCTAAGCACTATTACAAACCCCAAGGGGAAGCGCAGAGCTCACCTAACAGGTAGACTACACCCAACACAATCCGACGAGCAGTGTACTCAGTAAAAGCACCTTCTACTCTTTAAGCAAGAGGAGTACAACGTACGCCAACACGTATTAAGGAAGGCCTGGAAGGCCTATAACCTCAACAAACACGTGGCATCAGCTCGTGGCAGTGTTTTAGGTCCCAAGCCTGGTAAACAACCCGCAAAAGAGGGGGTTGAATCTACCACTTGGGCCCCTGGCCAACAAGGTGTAAAGAAAAAGTTCTCAGAGAGAAATACACCTAAACAAACGCCAGTGTATCCAAAAGGCGGCCCGTAGGCTTAGCCTCCCTCAGGACACAAGGCGAAAGTCTCGTGGCCGTTTCCAGGAGCACAAGATCCAACCTAATCTCTAGGTGGCTCTTAGCTCAACTAGAATCATCGACTCAAAGAGGCAACAATAGGTTAAACCAAACTTCAGTAAGGTTTCACTACTGACATCTCATCCTGAGCCGCACAGAAAAAACACAAACTGTGCCAACATGTAAACTAAAACGGAGGCCAGAAGAGGCCTACCGATTCAATGACACGTGGCTTCAGCTCGTGAGTTTCCAGGGGACCAAGCTACAGGGAACCAGCTCTAACCCACTAGCTATGGGAAGCTAACTACAACCTGTGCTAGGCTACACTTTCCAGACAGGCAAAGTACCCTAAGTTCTGAGACTAAAAGGGAACCAAAACAATCAACATGGTCTAAGGGAGGCTAATTAAGCCTACCACCTCAAACAAACATGCTGCAGGGCCTGAAGCAGTGTATAAAACAGTATGTGAGCACTGATATCCATGAAACAGCCAATACAACACTATTGCTAACTAGAAAGAGGTTTAACAATCTAGCCTACAATCACCGTATATGCAATATAGCTGATAAACAGATAACTGAAAGGGAGCTGACAGATACACACTTTAAACAGAAAGTGATCTATCTACCCTGAGTATGCAAACCAACAGGTGAAGCACTCAGTGACAACAAAAAACTCTCCTAGCTGGGGCTTAAAGGGGTCACCAAACAGACTTTTCTCAAAAAGGGCCTACTATACAAAAGCAGGTGTCAACCTGTGGCAGCATATTAAGCTCACATACAAATGTAGGGCAAAACGTCTAGAACTTCAAAGGAACTTTGATATACATGCTTTAAGAAAAAGGAGAAAAACGTATCCCAACCACAGATTCTCAAATCTGTTCCAAGCCTAGAGGACGGAGCTAATCGCATCGTCAACTCAAGGAAATCAAGTAGCTCAGAAGAGAACATTTTCCCCACAGCATGAAAGTTCTAGAGAGTGGGGCCTAGCAAACATATATTGCCAACACTATCTGCTCGAAGATAAGGGCCTACCACCTGAGAAAACAGCATCAGGTTTTTAAACAAAACAGTCTACAACCTAGCTGTTAAACTCATGATTTCACCTACATATTATTAGCAAGGGGATAATTTGGGCAAACAGAAACAGGCCACTCCCTCAGGAGGAGGCCAGAACTACACTACATATGGGAATTTAACTTCACATACACCATACGCAACCATAGTCTTAGCCCAAATCAACTGAAGTGATGAGTGCCAGCTCAAACTATACTGAAGATAGCCGAATGGCTGAACATACAGAGAAAAACTGAACAGCAGCCATTTTGTGGCTTGCTCAGTCAATCTCACACTCCAGTTCTGCCCAAAGAACCCCTAACACATTTACTGTTACACATTCAGGAAATGAAACAGGAATAAAAACAAGGTTAAATTTTAAACCAGACCCTGTCTTACCTTCCCGTGGCTCGCAGACCAAAGAATCCATCTTCATTCCTTACCAAAGGGGAAGAACGATATCCCTGGTTCCGTAAACCACCGAACCTTTTCACTATCAAGCCAGAAGGCGGGCCTTCAGAAAGAAAATTCATCATCGGCCGGCCACTGGCCTGACTGTTCAAAGGTGTAATCCTGAACGTGCACAGTTAAAAATGTATCCCGGGAGGACAAAGAGAAGCGGCGAAGGAAATTTTAACTAAAAAATTCCCCTCGCCAAGAAAGGGGATCGATCAGCGACGTTGATCGCGCCGGCGATCGATCACCTCTCTCAGATCACCTCTCCTTCTCTTCGCATCCCGCCACTTTTGCGACTTACTCCGTGGTGGAGGAGGCGCTCGAGCGGCGACACTGGATCTCTGACCCTGCCTCTGAGCCTCGGCTCGAGGCGGGCCAGAGCCTCCCGGCTGTCTGAGCCCAGAATCGGACCTGAGCGGAATGCACTTCTTAAATGCTGCTGAGCGCGCCCTCGCTTCCCTGAACTTTCCGACTACCGCCTCAACGGAGCCGCCGAAAAGCTCAGATGGCGAGACCGGGGCATCGAGGAGAGCGCCCTTTTCCCTCTCCCCGATGTCCGCCATGTTCAACCACAGATGCCTCTCCGTGGCCGAGAGCGAGATCTGTGGTGTGGCGCAGCTCAGCCACCGCTTCAGGGGACAAACCCTGCCCCTGATCCAGGTCCTTCAGCAGGTCAGCCTGGTATGCTTGTAACACCGCCATAGTGTGTAAAGCAGCACCAGCCTGACCTGCAGCAGCATATGCTCTGCCGTTCAGATGAGATGTCATTCTAAGGGGTCTGGACGGCAGAACCGGAGCTTTAAGTGTCGGTGCACTGCCCGTGGCGAGATAGTTCGCGAACGTCTCGTCAATGGGAGGCATCGACACATACCCGTACTGGCCCAATCCCTCCACATCAGCGAAATTCCCCCGCTGATGCAGATGAATCCTGGCCGAATACGGGTTCTTCCATGCCTTCTTAACCTCAGAATGCAGGTCCGGAAGGAATGGAAGGCTCACTGGAATTACGGGGTTGTGATCGGCACCTGCCGGCGGCGCGCTCCACAACCTCCAGTAATTCAACATATGCTGGACAGGGGGGCTTGGACGAAACAGAAGCGACCTCAGTCCCTTCTTCCTCTTCCATAGCCACCTCCTGCTCTCGGGGGCTTTCAGCCAGAAGAGCACTCGCTCCTGGATCCGATGATGTCAAAGAAAGGACATCATCATCATCATCCAGGAGCTCATCCCCGCCAGCCGCCGCCTGAGGTTGAGAGACCGTAACACCTCTCTCAAACTTGGCGGCGAGCTCCACCTGTGAGCCCCATGAATGCAGCCGCCGCTCGGCCTCAGCGTGAGCGGGACCAGATCCACCGGGCACAGGTGTTGACGTCTCTCCCCTCGAGAAGAGAGCCAGGCGGGAACAGAGCGTTTTCATAGGAAAACGTTCACAATTCTCACAGCCAGCGTCCTCAAACGCTGCCCGTGCATGCTCCTCTCCCAAACAGATAACACATAGGGTGTGAGGATCCTCCGGAGTCAAAAACCTCGGGCAAGGATCCGCACACTTCCTAAAACGTTTCACTTTGTCCTCAGACATAGCTAGACAGGAAATACTCACTTGGAGAAAACGACAGTGCAACGACACAAACAGTCCCGAAAGACGAAAAAGATAGTGACTGTCTCTCCAGGCGCTCCCTTTATACATCCGGGTCGCGCCATATGACGTCATAGGCTGTCGCCGGCCAATAGCAATTGGAGTTGTTGGATAGTGCTTTTGACACCTGGGTCACATGACGGTTCCCCAATGCGTTCTGTCAACGCAGAGTAGAGTTCCCTTTCGAAAGGGAAAGATGCAATTCCCTGTAAATTTAATAATGGAAAATTAAATTACAGCAAATATCTGTAAAACAACAGGTATTTCAGTGTATAATGACAAAACGGGAAAAATATGTAAAAAAATATACAGACCATTACCTGTAAATTTACATTTATTTTTAACAGTGTAGAAGCAGGAGAAATAGGCAAGCGTAAGGATTTGAGTGAGTTTGACAAGGACCAAATTGTGATGCTAGACGACTGGGACAGAGCATCTCCAAAACTGCAGCTCTTGTGGGGTGTTCTGCAGTGGTCAGTATCTATCAAAAGTGCTCCAAGGAAGGAACAGGGAATAACAGGGTCATGGCTCATTGATGCACATGGGGAGCGAAGGCTGGCCCGTGCATCAATAAAAATATTTGAAAAAAAATATTCGAAACAGTTCATGGGACTTCAGTGGTTCTATCTTATTATAAAGCAACAAGAATACTTTTTGTGCACCAAAAAAAAAAAAAAAAAAGACTTTTCAACAATATCCATATGGGCCAATTTCAAAACACTGCTTCAGAGCTTTACGAATCGAATCAGTGAATCGGAGCACCAAAGTCACTTGATTTCAGCAGTTTAGCCGTTTGATAGGAGATCCGAATCAATTGAAACAAAAGATTCATGAAGCTCAGAAGCTTCATGAAGCAGTGTTTTGAAATTGGCCCATCACTAGATATTGTGGAAAATTCATTATTTTGTTTTTTTGGCACTCAAAAAGTATTCTTATCATTTTATAATATTAAGGTTGAACCACTGAACTTACATGAACTGATTCAAATACATTTTTAGTACCTTTATGGATCTTGAGAGGTGCAGTAACATTGCTGTCTATGTTGATTTCATCAACAATATCTTAATTTGTGTTCTGAAGATGAACAAAGGTCTTACAGGTGTAGAACGACATGAGGGTGAGTAATTAATGACAGAATTTTAATTTTTGAGTGAACTAACCCTTTAAATAATAAAATTAATTTATAGGTAAAAGTGCGTAAAATAATAATAATAATATGATAACATAATAATAAAATATGAAAAAGCATTAATAAATTGTGCTGGGTCCAGTTGTTCAAAAAGTTGAATCTGGATCAGAATGATCTGTATTTAGAAATCCCAATCCATCTTACTTTTCTGTGCCGGTTTTTCAAAGCAAAATAGGATTAGATCACCCTGATCCAAATCCACACTTTTTCAGATAATCAAATCCAGATTAGCAGTGCTCCAAATGGGGTCACATTCACAATGTAGATGCTGGTAAAGAACAACAGGTAGAGTCAATGTGGGTCACTTTACGTGTTTTATTTGAAGAGAAAGAAAACAACATAAACAAACAAACAAACAAACAAACAAACAAACGTCCCCTTCCATTTTCAATTTCCTTTAAACAATCAGACCCCTACAGAGGCCCAAAGAGACATGGTGATGGGGAAAAAATATAAAATGGGAGAAAAATTAAATATTTTAATGGTTTAATGTTCTTGATGTTTTGTGTTCCCCCAAGAAACTTTGCATTCATTCACATGTAGTTTATATACAGTGATTAAAAAACACTTTTAAATATATATTTTTTTGTTTGTTTTGTTTTATATTGACAGCTGTTTGGGGGATTATTTTATGGTGCCAAATAAAATTACAAGCATTTGCATCATGTAATAAATATACACACTGAAGTTCTAGTACTGTATCAATAAATCATAAAGCAAGGCATTGGAGGGACATTTGATCCAGAATTTCAACATTTCAAGACGTTTGAAGAATTTCAAAACATCTGTTATGAAAAAGGCAATTCATTGTCCGAGTCGTTCATCATGCCAGCGATCTAACGATGGTAAACCAATCTTGAAAATCATTCAGTGAGTCATGGTTCAGTTATCACAGAAGGAGAAATTGGTTCATTTTGTTAGGGTTTTTTTTTTTTTTTTGCAACCTGCTCAATGCCTATCAAACTTTAGCAATTAACTGACAAAAGCAAATGCACTCATTTATTTTATAATATCTAATTTTAATTAATACTATATATTTTTTTAACTAAATCTGAAAATGTGCATCATACTATTTACTGTCAGTAAATTTTGGAACCGTTATATGAATAAAATATAAACTTGTTAGCAGGGGTGTAAAATACTTGAGTAATTTTACTTGATTACTGTACTTAATCAAGACTTCTGGAATAATGTCCTTAGATGAGACCAAAGTGGAGATATTTGGTCGTGATGCACAGAAAACCAAAACCAGCATATCAGAACAAACACCTCATACCAACTGTTCATCACGCTGGTGGAGGGGTGATGATTTGGGCTTGTTTTGTAGCCACAGGACCTGCGGGCACCTCACAGTCATTGAGTCGACTATGAACTCCTCTGTATACCAAAGTATTCTAGGGTCAAATGTGAGGCCGTCTGTCCGACAGCTAAAGCCTGGCTGAAATTAGGCCATGCAACAGGACAATGATCTGAAGATCATATCATTTGCCAAGCCATAATATTATATATATATATATATATATATATATATATGATGCCTGAGAAAACAGCATCAGGTTTTTAAACAAAACAGTCTACAACCTAGCTGTTAAACTCATGATTTCACCTACATATTATTAGCAAGGGGATAATTTGGGCAAACAGAAACAGGCCACTCCCTCAGGAGGAGGCCAGAACTACACTACATATGGGAATTTAACTTCACATACACCATACGCAACCATAGTCCTAGCCCAAATCAACTGAAGTGATGAGTGCCAGCTCAAACTATACTGAAGATAGCCGAATGGCTGAACATACAGAGAAAAACTGAACAGCAGCCATTTTGTGGCTTGCTCAGTCAATCTCACACTCCAGTTCTGCCCAAAGAACCCCTAACACATTTACTGTTACACATTCAGGAAATGAAACAGGAATAAAAACAAGGTTAAATTTTAAACCAGACCCTGTCTTACCTTCCCGTGGCTCGCAGACCAAAGAATCCATCTTCATTCCTTACCAAAGGGGAAGAACGATATCCCTGGTTCCGTAAACCACCGAACCTTTTCACTATCAAGCCAGAAGGCGGGCCTTCAGAAAGAAAATTCATCATCGGCCAGCCACTGGCCTGACTGTTCAAAGGTGTAATCCTGAACGTGCACAGTTAAAAATGTATCCCGGGAGGACAAAGAGAAGGGGCGAAGGAAATTTTAACTAAAAAATTCCCCTCGCCAAGAAAGGGGATCGATCAGCGACGTTGATCGCGCCGGCGATCGATCACCTCTCTCAGATCACCTCTCCTTCTCTTTGCATCCCGCCACTTTTGCGACTTACTCCGTGGTGGAGGAGGCGCTCGAGCGGTGACACTGGATCTCTGACCCTGCCTCTGAGCCTCGGCTCGAGGCGGGCCAGAGCCTCCCGGCTGTCTGGGCCCAGAATCGGACCTGAGCAGAATGCACTTCTTAAATGCTGCTGAGCGCGCCCTCGCTTCCCTGAACTTTCCGACTACCGCCTCAACGGAGCCGCCGAAAAGCTCAGATGGCGAGACCGGGGCATCGAGGAGAGAGCCCTTTTCCCTCTCCCCGATGTCCGCCATGTTCAACCACAGATGCCTCTCCGTGGCCGAGAGCGAGATCTGTGGTGTGGCGCAGCTCAGCCACCGCTTCAGGGGACAAACCCTGCCCCTGATCCAGGTCCTTCAGCAGGTCAGCCTGGTATGCTTGTAACACCGCCATAGTGTGTAAAGCAGCACCAGCCTGACCTGCAGCAGCATATGCTCTGCCGTTCAGATGAGATGTCATTCTAAGGGGTCTGGACGGCAGAACCGGAGCTT
Source organism: Megalobrama amblycephala (assembly GCF_018812025.1). Classification (NCBI taxonomy): domain Eukaryota; kingdom Metazoa; phylum Chordata; class Actinopteri; order Cypriniformes; family Xenocyprididae; genus Megalobrama; species Megalobrama amblycephala. The sequence continues at coordinate 30,465,015 of NC_063044.1, read as the reverse complement.
TAAGTGTCGGTGCACTGCCCGTGGCGAGATAGTTCGCGAACGTCTCGTCAATGGGAGGCATCGACACATACCCGTACTGGCCCAATCCCTCCACATCAGTGAAATTCCCCCGCTGATGCAGATGAATCCTGGCCGAATACGGGTTCTTCCATGCCTTCTTAACCTCAGAATGCAGGTCCGGAAGGAATGGAAGGCTCACTGGAATTACGGGGTTGTGATCGGAGAGAAACCGCTCGTCTAGCCTGCCGCGAGCGGGCTCTCTCTTCACGCGCTCCCACGGCAGCTGCAGCCTGCCGGCGGCGCGCTCCACAACCTCCAGTAATTCAACATATGCTGGACAGGGGGGCTTGGACGAAACAGAAGCGACCTCAGTCCCTTCTTCCTCTTCCATAGCCACCTCCTGCTCTCGGGGGCTTTCAGCCAGAAGAGCACTCGCTCCTGGATCCGATGATGTCAAAGAAAGGACATCATCATCATCCAGGAGCTCATCCCCACCAGCCGCCGCCTGAGGTTGAGAGACCGTAACACCTCTCTCAAACTTGGCGGCGAGCTCCACCTGTGAGCCCCATGAATGCAGCCGCCGCTCGGCCTCAGCGCGAGCGGGACCAGATCCACCGGGCACAGGTGTTGACGTCTCTCCCCTCGAGAAGAGAGCCAGGCGGGAACAGAGCGTTTTCATAGGAAAACGTTCACAATTCTCACAGCCAGCGTCCTCAAACGCTGCCCGTGCATGCTCCTCTCCCAAACAGATAACACATAGGGTGTGAGGATCCTCCGGAGTCAAAAACCTCGGGCAAGGATCCGCACACTTCCTAAAACGTTTCACTTTGTCCTCAGACATAGCTAGACAGGAAATACTCACTTGGAGAAAACGACACAAACAGTCCCGAAAGACGAAAAAGATAGTGACTGTCTCTCCAGGCGCTCCCTTTATACATCCGGGTCGCGCCATATGACGTCATAGGCTGTCGCCGGCCAATAGCAATTGGAGTTGTTGGATAGTGCTTTTGACACCTGGGTCACGTGACAGTTCCCCAATGCGTTCTGTCAACGCAGAGTAGAGTTCCCTTTCGAAAGGGAAAGATGCAATTCCCTGTAAATTTAATAATGGAAAATTAAATTACAGCAAATATCTGTAAAACAACAGGTATTTCAGTGTATAATGACAAAACGGGAAAAATATGTAAAAAAAAATACAGACCATGACCTGTAAATTTACATTTATTTTTAACAGTGTAGAAGCAGGAGAAATAGGCAAGCGTAAGGATTTGAGTGAGTTTGACAAGGACCAAATTGTGATGCTAGACGACTGGGACAGAGCATCTCCAAAACTGCAGCTCTTGTGGGGTGTTCTGCAGTGGTCAGTATCTATCAAAAGTGCTCCAAGGAAGGAACAGGGAATAACAGGGTCATGGCTCATTGATGCACATGGGGAGCGAAGGCTGGCCCGTGCATCAATAAAAATATTTGAAAAAAAATATTCGAAACAGTTCATGGGACTTCAGTGGTTCTATCTTATTATAAAGCAACAAGAATACTTTTTGTGCACCAAAAAAAACAAAACAAAGACTTTTCAACAATATCCATATGGGCCAATTTCAAAACACTGCTTCAGAGCTTTACGAATCGAATCAGTGAATCGGAGCACCAAAGTCACTTGATTTCAGCAGTTTAGCCGTTTGATAGGAGATCCGAATCAATTTGAAACAAAAGATTCATGAAGCTCAGAAGCTTCATGAAGCAGTGTTTTGAAATTGGCCCATCACTAGATATTGTGGAAAATTCATTATTTTGTTTTTTTGGCACTCAAAAAGTATTCTTATCATTTTATAATATTAAGGTTGAACCACTGAACTTACATGAACTGATTCAAATACATTTTTAGTACCTTTATAGATCTTGAGAGGTGCAGTAACATTGCTGTCTATGTTGATTTCATCAACAATATCTTAATTTGTGTTCTGAAGATGAACAAAGGTCTTACAGGTGTAGAACGACATGAGGGTGAGTAATTAATGACAGAATTTTAATTTTTGAGTGAACTAACCCTTTAAATAATAAAATTAATTTATAGGTAAAAGTGCGTAAAATAATAATAATAATATGATAACATAATAATAAAATATGAAAAAGCATTAATAAATTGTGCTGGGTCCAGTTGTTCAAAAAGTTGAATCTGGATCAGAATGATCTGTATTTAGAAATCCCAATCCATCTTACTTTTCTGTGCCGGTTTTTCAAAGCAAAATAGGATTAGATCACCCTGATCCAAATCCACACTTTTTCAGATAATCAAATCCAGATTAGCAGTGCTCCAAATGGGGTCACATTCACAATGTAGATGCTGGTAAAGAACAACAGGTAGAGTCAATGTGGGTCACTTTACATGTTTTATTTGAAGAGAAAGAAAACAACATAAACAAACAAACAAACAAACAAACAAACAAACAAACAAACAAACAAACAAACAAACGTCCCCTTCCATTTTCAATTTCCTTTAAACAATCAGACCCCTACAGAGGCCCAAAGAGACATGGTGATGGGGAAAAAATATAAAATGGGAGAAAAATTAAATATTTTAATGGTTTAATGTTCTTGATGTTTTGTGTTCCCCCAAGAAACTTTGCATTCATTCACATGTAGTTCATATACAGTGATTAAAAAACACTTTTAAATATATATTATTTTGTTTGTTTTGTTTTTTATTGACAGCTTTTTGGGGGATTATTTTATGGTGCCAAATAAAACTACAAGCATTTGCATCATGTAATAAATATACACACTGAAGTTCTAGTACTGTATCAATAAATCATAAAGCAAGGCATTGGAGGGACATTTGATCCAGAATTTCAACATTTCAAGACGTTTGAAGAATTTCAAAACATCTGTTATGAAAAAGGCAATTCATTGTCCGAGTCGTTCATCATGCCAGCGATCTAACGATGGTAAACCAATCTTGAAAATCATTCAGTGAGTCATGGTTCAGTTATCACAGAAGGAGAAATTGGTTCATTTTGTTAGGGTTTTGTTTTTTTTTGCAACCTGCTCAATGCCTATCAAACTTTAGCAATTAACTGACAAAAGCAAATGCACTCATTTATTTTATAATATCTAATTTTAATTAATACTATATATTTTTTTAACTAAATCTGAAAATGTGCATCATACTATTTACTGTCAGTAAATTTTGGAACCGTTATATAAATAAAATATAAACTTGTTAGCAGGGGTGTAAAATACTTGAGTAATTTTACTTGATTACTGTACTTAATCAAGACTTCTGGAATAATGTCCTTAGATGAGACCAAAGTGGAGATATTTGGTCGTGATGCACAGAAAACCAAAACCAGCATATCAGAACAAACACCTCATACCAACTGTTCATCACGCTGGTGGAGGGGTGATGATTTGGGCTTGTTTTGTAGCCACAGGACCTGCGGGCACCTCACAGTCATTGAGTCGACTATGAACTCCTCTGTATACCAAAGTATTCTAGGGTCAAATGTGAGGCCGTCTGTCCGACAGCTAAAGCCTGGCTGAAATTAGGCCATGCAACAGGACAATGATCTGAAGATCATATCATTTGCCAAGCCATAATATTATATATATATATATATATATATATATATATGCCAGCATGGCTTTGTAAACAATATTAGACCTATATATGTGTATGTGTTTGTCAGATTACAGATGAAGTTGCACCTGTGTCGACCCGCACTTGATGAAAGCATCAGCTCTGCTTATTTGTGACCCAACGCTAATTTGCGCTGCTCTTGTTAGACTGCGTTGGTCATTATGTAAATGATTTGACTGCATCTGTGTTCTTTAATTTGCGTGTCAGCAGTAGATCACATGCAAAACTTGCCACTCCCATCGGTGCATTTGTGGAATAATCACAAATTAATTGCACATCAAATTTTCAACATAGAATTTATTACATGTAAACTTTTAAGCAAGAATCAGCATTGTGCTTCAACTTATAGCGATGATAAAATATTCTGCCATTATCGACCTAAATAACTTTCAGTGAGTCAGCTGTTACAGAAGGAGAAGTTGGTTCGTTTTGCAACCTGCTCAAATCACTTGTATCTTCTTTAGAAAACTTTAGCAATTAACCAGTAGACAGCAGAGATACTTCTGATACAGTGCAATTTAATGATGACAAAAGTAAAATGCACTAATTTAAAAACACTTAATTTTTCCAATATTCACTCAAAATGCATTTGAAACCAGAAATTGTGCATCTTTCCATTTACAAATCTAAATTTGACTCTGACATGCTGCTCAAAAGTCGGCCTGAGCACTGAGAAAAGTCTCAGTCCTATCTTCAGTCCAAACCTGGTTATTTCAACAGGGTTTTACATTTTAGAATAATCTGCCATTAGCTTAGACTCATACATTATCATTCTACATAATAACCAGGGTTTCAGCACGCTGTGATTACCTACGGTTTTACTCAAATTGGGGTGATGCAAAAATGAGTACACCCCACAACAAAAACTACTACATCTAGTACTTTGTATGGCCTCCATGATTTTTAATGACAGCACCAAGTCTTCTAGGCATGGAATGAACAAGTTGGCGACATTTTGCAACATCTATCTTTTCCATTCTTCAAGAATGACCTCTTTTAGAGACTGGATGCTGGATGGAGAGTGATGCTCAACTTGTCTCTTCAGAATTCCCCAAAAGTGTTCAATTGGGTTCAGATCAGGAGCCACATTTCTCATTTTCCAATGGGGGGGGGGGGGTTGGTATCACACACAGTTTCTGCCAATCTCATGTTAATCTTGAGTACCTACAGAGTAGTAGTGCATCCTTCATATCTCCAAAAAGTCTTTCGTTTGATCATATTTATAAAAGATACATACGCTGTACCGAGTCTTTCCGAAAACAGCCGAGCGCCTGGAGGCGTGTCGTGTGAGCGGAGCTAAAGACTCACGAGCACGCGCAGCTTTTGTCTGCAAGCTGTCAATGGTCAGATAAACAAATGTATTTAAACACACACAATTCACCATCGCATTATCCCTGGATAACTTTTGAATCACTATAATGAATATAGCATATAGTGAACGATGAATAATGATTTATGAATTCACTACATTCATGTTGTTTACATTAGGCGCCTATTGCCAACAAAACATTTGAAGCAGTTTTACTCTCCACCTGCGGTTCCGACTCATAACCGGGATCATTACAGCTGTGACCGCTCCATCTTTCAGTTTCAAACGATCTGTAAATCCAACGTAAAACTGGGCCTTGTTTATGAAACCATAAGCGCCGATCCCGAGGGCTCGAGCAGCCACAGAAAAACACGAGATATTCTCCATTCATTTTAACCAATAAAAAGTGATTGAAACTATCAGTTCCCTTTCAGTCGGTCACGTTCGACGTACGTCAGTAGTGACCGATGAATTGGGATATCGCTAGAGAGCCCTATCAGCTTCGAGTGAACTAAAACAAGCCAATGGAATTGGCGTGCGATATTTGCATAATGCGCACCGCCTCCGACAGGTGTATATAAATAGGAAGCAGATGCAATTGCACTCTGTCTTTCGCTTCGGAGCCAACAGTTGGTGTCCAGCTTCAGACTTCACAAGAGTGAAACTAAACAGCCTTGGAGATTCAGCGTCTGTTTGTGTTGGCATTAAGGCACAACAGCGAGGTCGCGAGCTTCCCGGGGAGCCTGAGCTAAGCTCTCAACTGCTGTTTTAACAGCAACTGAATTCCCATATAAAACGCAGTTGTATGTTGCGATTTGGGCCGGTTCCTCCCGGTGTGATCGGGGAGTGGTGTACCCGAACACATCGCGTCACTCCCTGTGTGCTTCAGCACGAGAGAGCTGACTCTTCCCCTTCTCAAAGAGCTTCACAGACAGACACTGCGTCTTTTTCAAGACGTCATTCTGTCTGTGCGTTTCTGGAGGCGGTCGTTTCCTATCCTCATTGACGGCCACAATCACTTTCTCTCATGTCTGCTTAGCGTGCTGAGACTGTGTTTGTGGGTGGTTCATATTCTCTTATGAGAATATGCCCACGTCGGCGAGTTGTTTGTCTCGCCTTTCTCGTAAGGGCTTGAGCGTTCAGCGCGCCGTGTGCCGTCGAGCTGCCGGCTGACAGCGCGCGTTGCCATGGCAACCCTGCGCGTTGTCTGGCGCTCTAGATGCACGGTCGAGACTCAAGCGCCTTTAATGAGGTGGAGTCCCCTCACTTATTCCCTGATCTAGTTTATTTTTCTGAATCAGAAAAATATTACTTTGGTTAATAAGCCTGGGTGACCAGAGGATCACAGTGGTGCAATACCCGCCGAGTCATTCTCCGTGGGCCCCCCACTCCTCTAATGCATCGCAAACATGCTGTGACTATGTCTGTGGGTGGTTCATGTTTAGTACAACATGGCCACGTCGGCGCCCAGTGCGCCGTGTGTCGTCCAGTTGGACAGCCACGTTCACTGTCCAACATGGCTGGTAGCTTCTGCATGGATTGCTGGTCCTTCTCATGAGGGACCTAGCGTCTTAGTCAGGGCTCCAGCAGAGGATCAGATGTCGACTGCTACATTGGAGAGAGTATTGGGCTCTGAACATGAAGATGATGCTGAGCGTCCCACAGTTGTTATGTGCTCATGCTGAATCAGATTCAGACTTGACAACCATGCTTTCCTGGGCCCCTGGGGGCGTTGTGCGACGCATACTCGCCTTGCCCCGCCCCTGTCTTTAGCCCGGACGTGCATGGAAAAACTTGGCAGTTTGTAGCCTCTTTGGTATCAAATATGGTACGCCAAAGGGGCCATAATCTTCATTACAAGTTTTTTCTCTCTCACTACCCTTTAGGGTGGGGTGGCAGTGCTACGGGCACACCACCTCTGCCCTGCATGGGTCTTGGCCCCTGGCAAGTCCGTGGTACGCCAAAGCACTCATTGCATGTGGGTAGTTCTGAGTCAGGGTTGAGCTACGCATGATCCAGGCCATAGCGCAGGCCCCTGGCCAGACAATGTCCACTGTGGTGGTCCGGAAACACCCCTGGCTAGTCTTGCTGGGATGTGTCGTTGTCAAAGTACACTTTCTCGACGCACTCATCTCACAAGCTGGCCTAAAACCCAGCCCGCTCCCCCCGCAGCCAAACCAGTTGGTTAGCAGGAGGCGGTCCTGGGGATATGGCGACCTGAAGCTGAACAGTTCTTTCCCCGGAGGAGGGCCGGAGTCCAGCGGTACCCACAAATAGAACTGTTATCTGATCCTCCAGGTCCCAAGAGGGTGTGGCTGGTAGTGTGCAAGGCCCCGCCTTGCCGCTCTCAGCCCTCTCTCACTTCTCCATCCAGGTTCCAGTGTGATGGTGCAGGCCGCGCCCCGTGCGCCGTCTCCCATACGCACTGCTGCCTCGCAGAGTCTGACCACACTCCGGGCCGCTTCCATGCCGTCCGAGTCGGGTCCCTGTACTCTGCCTCGCTGCCCCACCCCCGGTGCGTCTGTGGTGCCTTTGGTCCCACTGGCTCAGTGTCTGGAAGCGTGGATAGCGCTCCCCAGCCCGTCCAGCTGGTTCATTCGTACCATCAGACTCGGCTATGCGATTCAGTTCGCCCGGCATCCCCCGGTTTTCAGGGGTGTCCACTACACTCAGGTGTCACTGGACAATGCACCTGTTCTCCGGGCGGAGATTGCTGTCCTCCTGGCGAAGGATGCAATCGAGCCGGTCCCTCCAGCCGATATGAAGTCGGGGTTTTACAGCCCCTACTTCATTGTACCAAAAAGGGCGGTGGGCTACGGCCAATCCTGGATCTGCGCGTCCTGAGCCGGTACCTTCACAAGTTGCCGTTCAAGATGCTCACACAGAAGCGCATTTTCGAATGCGTCCGTCCCCAGGATTGGTTTGCAGCGATCGACCTGAAGGACGCGTACTTTCATGTCTCGATTCTGCCTCGTCTCAGACCCTTCTTACGGTTTGCGTTCGAGGGTCGAGCATATCAGTACAAAGTCCTACCCTTCGGGCTGGCCCTGTCACCCCGCGTCTTCACGAAGGTTGCGGAGGCGGCCATTGTTCCCCTCAAGGAACAAGGCGTTCGTATTCTCAACTATCTCGACGACTGGTTGATCCTGGCCAGCTCGCGAGAGCAGTTGTGCGAACACAGGGACATGGTTCTAGCTCACCTCAGCCGGTTGGGTCTTCGGGTCAACTGGGACAAGAGCAAACTCACCCCCGGGCAGAGGATCTCTTATCTCGGTCTCGAGCTAGACTCGGTCGCCCGGACTGCGCGCCTCACCGAGGAGCACGTCCAGTCGGTGTTGACCTGCCTGAGTATGCTCAAGCGCAGGACAGCGGCCCCACTGAAACTTTTTCAGAGGCTCCTGGGTCATATGGCATCTGCAGCCGCGGTCACGCCACTCAGATTGCTCCATATGAGGCCGCTTCAACACTGGCTCCGCGGCCGGGTCCCGAGATGGGCGTGGCAGCGCGGTACGCTCCGTGTCCCCGTGACACCGAGCTGCCGTCGCACCCTCATCCGGTGGTCGGACCCCTCATTCCTGCGGGCAGGAGTGCCCCTGGAACAGGTGTCCAGGCACGCTGTGGTCTCCACAGATGCCTCTGCCACCGGATGGGGGGCCACGTACAACGGGCATGCAGTGTCGGGTCTGTGGACGGGGCCTCAACTGCATTGGCATATCAATTGCCTGGAGTTGCTAGCAGTACGTCTTGCACTGGGCCGCTTCAAGAAGCTGCTGTCAGACAAGCACGTACTGGTCCGCTCGGACAGCACTGCGGCCGTTGCGTACATCAACCATCAAGGTGGTCTACGCTCCCGTCGCATGTCGCAACTCGCCCGCCATCTCGTTATGGAGTCAGAAGCATCTGAGGTCGCTTCATGCCATTCATGTCCCTGGTGTGCTCAACCGTGCAGCCGACGAGCTGTCACGGCAGCCTCCACTTGCGGGCGAGTGGCGGCTCCATCCCCAGGTGGTCCAGCTGATCTGGCAGCACTTCGGCGAGGCCCAGGTAGACCTGTTTGCTTCCCCAGAAACTGCCTACTGCCAGTGGTTCTATTCCCTGACCGGCGGCACGCTCGGCACGGATGCCCTGGCACACAGCTGGCCCCCGGGTCTGCGCAAATATGCGTTTCCCCCAGTGAGCCTTCTCGCACAGCTCCTGTGCAAGGTCAGGGAGGACGAGGAGCAGGTCTTGTTAGTGGCTCCGTATTGGCCCACTCGGACCTGGTTTTCGGATCTGATGCTTCCACGACAGCCCCACCTTGGCCGATTCCTCTGAGGAAGGACCTCCTGACTCAGAGACGGGGCACCCTATGGCACCCGCATCCCGACCTGTGGAACCTCCGCGTGTGGTCCCTGGACGGGATGCGGAGGTTCTGAGTGATCTCCCGCAAGCGGTCGTAGACACCATCACTTCCGCTAGAGCTCCTTCCACGAGGAGCCTCTATGCGCTAAAGTGGAACCTGTTCGTTGAATGGTGGTCCTCTCGCTGAGAGGACCCCCGATCATGCTCGGTCAGATCTGTGCTTTCCTTCCTGCAAGAGGGCTTGGAGCGAAGGCTGTCTCCCTCCACCCTCAAGGTGTATGTCGCCGCTATCGCTGCACATCACCATGCAGTTGAGGGTAAGTCCCTGGGGAAACATGATCTGATCGTCTGGTTCCTGAGGGGGGCGAGGAGACTGAATCCTTCTCGCCCTTCCTCCATACCCTCTTGGGATCTGACCCTGGTTCTTACATCTCTCCGGGGTCATCCCTTCGAGCCTCTGCAGTCAGTCGAGTTAAAAGTACTGTCTCTCTAGACCGTCCTCCTGGTTGCACTGGCTTCGCTTAAGAGGGTAGGGGATCTGCACGCATTTTCGGTCGACGAATCGTGCCTAGAATTCGGGCCCGGTGACTCTCACGTCATCCTGAGACCCCGGCCCGGATATGTGCCCAAGGTTCCTACCACTCCCTTCTGAGATCAGGTAGTGAACCTGCAAGCGCTGCCCTCGGAGGAGGCAGACCCAGCCCTAGCTTTGCTCTGTCCCGTCCGCGCTCTGCGTGTGTACGTGGACAGAACGTGAAGCTTCAGGACCTCAGATCAGCTCTTCGTCTGTTACGGAGGCCAGCAGAAGGGAAAGGCTGCCTCCAAGCAGAGGATGGCCCACTGGATAGTGGATGCCATCGCCTTGGCGTACGATTCCCAAGGCGTGCCTTGTCCGCTTGGGTTGAGAGCCCACTCCACCAGAGGAGTGGCCTCTTCCTGGGCGTTGGCTCATGGCGCCTCGCTGACAGATATCTGTAGAGCTGCGGGCTGGGCGACACCTAACACGTTCACTAGATTCTATAGCCTACGTGTAGAGCCGGTATCTTCCCGTGTACTCGCTTCCACTAGCCGGTAGACGTGTTGAACCCGCTCTAAGTGTCGGCTTGCAATGCCATTCCCGCCCCCTGGGCTGGATACGTGCATCTATTGACTCCAGTCGTGTTCCCCACTTGGCGAACCCTGTCGAGTTCCTCCGCCTCCCCCTTCGGCTCGGACATTGCGGAGTGTGTGATGCCAGGCCAACATCCGTCCCTGACGTTGTCTGTTGGCTGGGTTCCATATGTCGTGACTCCTCTACGTGAGCGGTCCCATATGTGTAATTGTCCACGGTTTAAAACTCCCTACGGCGAGTCCGTGTCTTTCCCTTAGCAGAGCCAGCTCTGCTGTCACCTGTCAGATGAGTCTCCCCCTACCCAGGTGGAGCCATCCCAGGGACTCCATATGCGTACTGCCCCCCGGGCCAGTCCATATGTGTATTCTCCACGTAAACTCCTCCCCCATTGGGTAGGTAGTGGCCTCCGCAGCGTCCCCTACGGGTTCGCTTCCCCAGTGTAGTCTAGTTTACTTAGTGGGTATGTCGGAACAGCAGTAGACTCTCTCGGCGTAAGCTCGCCCCCTTCACCGTCCCAATTGGTGCGACGGGTGGCTAGAGCTTGCACTGGGCACTGGAAGGGGTTTCGTAACTGTGGCGCTTTATTTGGGATCCCAATTCGTCGGTCACTACTGACGTACGTCGAACGTGACCGACTGAAAGGGAACGTCTCGGTTACGTATGTAACCCTCGTTCCCTGAAGGAGGGAACGGAGACGTACGTCCCGTCGCCACAGTTTCTGTACCCTCGCTGTTGTGCGGACACCAGTTGTCTCCTCAGCGAAAAACAGAGTGCGACTGCATCTGCTTCCTATTTATATACACCTGTCGGAGGCGGTGCGCATTATGCAAATATCGCACGCCAATTCCATTGGCTTGTTTTAGTTCACTCGAAGCTGATAGGGCTCTCTAGCGATATCCCAATTCGTCTGTCACTACTGACGTACGTCTCCGTTCCCTCCTTCAGGGAATGAGGGTTACATACGTAACCGAGACGTTTCTATGGTTATTTTAGTAACAAATATCAAGAGCGCATCAATGTAATGCGTGAGCACAAAACTCTCAGCTCCACTTAACGCTGGGTTCTTTGGGAAGCAAGGTTATCTTTCCCTCACAACCAAAAACACACTGGTTTGGGTGCCCGTACAAGAAATTATGACCTATATGATGTCACACAGCCCCATACTCGACAAAAAGACTGCAAAGTTTATGAGGATTTGGAAGAGTATTTTTGGCACAGAAATACTCTGTCATACGTCCAACTCGTGTTTTGAAACTTTGGCCAAGTTTAGCATGAGAATCCAACTCTTTAACAGTGTAAATAAGTCAGAATGCATGAAATAGCATTACACCCCCCTTTAAGGTTTCCATAACATAGTTATGAATGGACTTGGATGGATTCTTTTGCTCCTGCATCTAAAGGGTCCTAAAGAATTTGTATGGCGGTTGGGCTTAAAAAATAGAGAAGAGTCTCAAGATGGGTGAAGAGCATAAACTGCCTGTGGACCAATGTGAAGTCCTTCCTGTGCTTGAGGTGTCTGACCGTTGTCCTGGCATCCTTATCTGATAGTGTTGGACATTTGTTTGGGCTAGTCCACCAAGATCCAATCAAAATGTAGCCAACCTTTCTCTACTGTTGTAACCTGCCATAAACTGGGCCTGGAATGAGCTGTTCACTACAAAATACCCATGTAGTCTGAAGAAATACACTGCAAGGAAATATGCGATCACAATGGAAAGAGTTGAGGGATTATGGCTCAAAACGTGGACATGAAGTATTTTATTCTTGTTTGTGAACTGCAGGATAAAAGGACGAAGACATCAGCAAGTTTCTTTAGTGTCTCTCTCAAACTAATGAAAACTGAACACGTCCAGGTCTGCCCTCCTCGCCACACTATTAAACCCTATCCAGATTAGTCCCCTTGAGATTTCAATGAGTTTTACATGCTGACTCAATAATGGCATCAATCAGAACCAGACAGCATAAAAATACCAAGCAATTATGATACATTAAAGCATAACAGTAACACTAATTAAATGTGTAATCAAATGTAAAGTATAACATCATGGTAAAGTCTTTTGAAGGATCATCAGATGATGACTGAGTGACAGCAGCTCCATCAGTAGAACTGCTTGGAAAGTAGAGTTTCATTGTAATGAAGATGAAATTTTTGTTGTTGAAACTGTTACAAGTTTTGAAACAAATGTATCTTTTGATTCCCCCAGAGATGATAAAGCAGGTTGCAAAACAAAATGAAATGGTCAAAATGTTCCTCCTCCTTTTTTATTTTTTTATTTTGTAAATGCTTGATACAGAGGAGGAGCCTGACAATCAGAAAGATATTTAAAGATGCATCTGTTGCCTGAACATTCACAGATACGGTGAGTTTTATTTATGGTCATTTTGAATATTATGCAGATCTCATGAAATATATATATGATACAGTTTCTTTCTTCCGTTCATGTCATAACAATAAGGATTTCATTTGTCTGAACTGTATTTCAGGAGCAAATCCCACTGAATCCTCTGAGCTGAACCTCTGAAGAAACTTCTCAAACATGATTGTGAGTTTTTGTGTGTAAGAATGTAAGTAAGATTTAGTCAGACATCAAACATCAGTTGTGTGTCTCTCTCAGGTGTTGCTGTGTTTGTCCGCGGTGTTTCCCGTGTTGATGGGGACTGAAGTGGTCAACTCTAATTGCTTTCTTGCCACTGACTGCTCTGATGTTTATTCAAGTGGGAAAAATGACAGTGGCGTGTACACCGTCTCCTCAATAGATGGACCGGTGCAGATCTACTGTGACATGATCCCCAGCGGAGAAAATCACAGCAAAGGCCACTGGACGGTAAGAGTTTCAATCTGAGCAAGAGTGTTTTATCTCAAGACCTTATTTTATTAGCAGCGTGAATGAAACCATTTGCATATTTTATTGTAACATATACTCTTATCAAAATTGTCACCTAGTGCTTTTATTTGTGCTCTTTTATTTGACTTATACAGTATCTGATGAAATAGTTTCATAAAAGACTGTCACACATTTGGTGACTCAGGAATTTACATTTGTTGCTAAAGAAAGCCTGTTAACTTTAAAAATAAAAGCTTTTTTGATGCTTTACACCCTGAACATTTAAAAAAGATGAATGATGGAAAAGTGATAAATGAATGATTTATGAATGTTTCAGGTGATTGTCAGGCGAATGGACGGTGAGGTGAATTTCTACAGGCCATGGGACAGTTATAAACGGGGTTTTGGTAATAAAGAAGGAGAATACTGGCTGGGTGAGTGTTTTTGTGATGTTTTGGGCACACATTAAGGGGCCGTTTACATGACACTGTTTTCTAAAAACTAAAACAGAAAACTTTTAATGCGTTTTTGCTGCTCATTTACACAACAACAGCATTTTGAGGGCCTGCAAATGCAAGCTTTGAAAATGGATTTCAAAGAGAAAGTTTTTGAAAATGACACAGTTATCATCTCCATGTAAACCTCAAAAACATGAATTTGTGAAAACAGTGACGTGATGCAAAGTCACATCACCAACTACTGGCCTGGCGGCATATAAAGGGTTTTTAGTCATTTTGTGGATCCGTGTGTATGCAAAAAAATGCAAAAGAAAACATCATTGTCATGTGACCGTACCCTTAATCTGGACCATAGTATAAATGCAGATTTATTTGGGCATTAGTTAGCCTATTAAACCAGTTTCATTTCATGTTTTCAACAGGTCTAGAGTTTATTCACCTGCTGACACGCAGGAATCGGTATAAACTGAGAGTAGATCTGGAGGACTTTGATGGGACGAAGGCTTACGCTGTGTACGAGTCCTTCTCTGTGGACGCCGAGTCTGATGGGTACAAACTGCATGTCAGCGGCTTTGTAAATGGAGGAGCAGGTAAAAAAATCTACAAATGTTTAATTTTCCTGTTCTCAATTGTGTGACTCTAATGGATTATTGTAATGAAGGAGGAAGAGAATGCTTTAAACCATGTTTAAACTAATGCTTTTTTAAAAAAAAGTTATTTTATTTAAAAAAAAACTAAAAGCAGTTTATTTTATTTGTCTAAATGAAAGTTTCTCCTTTCTGCAGGTGACTCTTTGAGTTACCACAATGGAATGAAGTTCTCCACCTTTGACAAAGACCAAGACATTTGGAGTGATAACTGTGCTTTAAAACACTCTATGGGAGGGTTTTGGTACAAAACTTGTGATCACACAAACCCCACTGGTCTGTATTTGTGGGGGAAAGAGGGTAGCGCTTCGGTTATTTCGACCAACTGGTACTACTGGAAGAACAACAGGAAATCTCTGAAGGCCATCACCATGAAGATCACACGTGTGATGTAGACCAGGGGTTACAAATGCTTCACGACTGCAGCTTGTGCACATATATCCACAACTATTATGCATTCATGTGGATCTTTCTTAAAATATGGTGACCAGCATGTCCCATCAGCTTTCAGTGAGGGAAAATTGCACATAAAATAATAATTTGACCTCAACCGTCCTTTTAAATAAAAATGCATTGAAATTGGGTTCATGACTTTTCTACATGCTTTGTGTGCTTGGATTTTGAAGCAATAAAGGTTTATTCTCAAAGCAATATGTTGTTTTTGTGTGTTTTATGTATCAACTAAATAGGCAATACTCATGTGGGCTTCATATATGAATTAGGAAAATGTTTTATTTTGGGACAATTTAAGACCTCTTGAAGACCAAGTAAATAAAACCAAACTGAAAGGAACATAATATATCAATGTGTTCATAAACATAGGGAGCAGAAAATTAGTTGTATAAACAGTTTGAAAATGCAACTTCCAACAGATCTCCATTATATTTGAATTAATTTTACAAAAAAGCAAGACTATGTAAATAACATCTACTGCAAAAAAAGCTGTTCTTCCTCAATATTTTTGTCTTGTTTTAAAATCAAGATGCATTGGAAAGCAAAAAGACAAAAGATAACAAGTGTTGTTTGCCGAGAAACTGATCAAAATGAAGTGAGTTTATGATTACCCTTAAGGAACAAAAATATATGGGAATATACTGCAAAATGTAATGCAATATATTAAATACTACATTTCCATATATGGGAAACTAATGCTTATATTTTTCAATATACTGCAATGCATTGACTATGTATAGCTATATATTGATAAAACAAAAATATTTAGAAATGAAGACAAGAATAGCATTACATGTAATATTCATACAATTTTATCCTTTATTATGTACATACAGTGCTCAGTGTAAATGAGTACACCCCCTTTGAAAAGTAACATTTTAAACAATATCTCAGTGAACACAAAAACAATTTCCAAAATGTTGACAAATCTAAATTTAATATAACATCTGTTTAACTTATTTTAACTTATAACATGAAAGTAAGGTTAATAATATAAGTTAGAGAACAAAATTTTCAGTTTTACTCAAATTAGTGTGATGCAAAAATGAGTACACCTCACTGAAAGTCTCTGGAGCAAAGCTACATTTTAGACTACAAATGTCTAATTTAACAAGAATTCAACCACAGGTGAGTCTAATTATTCATTACACAGGTGTCCAGCAGACAGTTGACTATAAAAGGGTGTTAAACCCCCATTTCATGCTGTCAGCAATGGCACCACATGGAAGAGAAATGTCACAATAATTTCTTTACAGCAGAAAGGTGAAGGCTACAAGAAGATACTTATCAGGCAGAATATTGTAGCAAAAGTGGTACAAAAATTTCAAAAAGATTTCACAGAGACGTCCAGGTCGTCCACAGAAGTTAACACCTCGACAGGAGCGTCTTCTGATGAGAAGGGTTGAAGAAAATCGTCATGCAAGTTCACTGCAGTTAAAGAAGTAGAAAGACAAACTGGGGTGACTATTTCCCCACGAAAGAAGCCTCTCCTAAAGCGCAGGCACAAAAAAGGCCGCCTAGAGTTTGCCAGGGCCCATGCTGACAAAGATGAAGACTACTGGGACTCTATACTCTGGAGTCATGAGACAAATGTTTTTGGAACTGATGGCTTCAAAACTGTGTGGCGTCGCAAAAGTGAGGAATACAAAGAAAAATGCATGGTGCCTACAGTGAAACATGGTGGTGTCAGTGTCCTTATGTGGGGCTGCACGAGTGCTGCTGGTGTCAGGAGCTGCATTTCATTGATGGCATCATGAATTCACAGATGTACTGCTCTATACTGAAAGAGAAGATGCTACCATCACTCCGTGCCCTTTTCCAACATGACAATGGGTCTCATTCATGAAACATTCGTAAATATATGAGTAAATAAGTGGTGAGAGTCTTCATCCAGTGAGACAATAACAGCTGCTGCGCGCCCTGAGTCTCCATGCCAGAGAGAGGAAAGCAGATTTACCAAGTTCGAGTCTCTAGAGAGGAAGAAGACGGTTATATTCTTCTTTACATGGGTTCACGAGAGCACTGTGACTGTTAGTCCTCTTTTAAAGAGTTAATTCACCCAAAAATGAAAATTCTGTCATTAAGGTTTTTTTATCCTTTATCCCATTGAAAGCAACGAAATTACCACAATTACCACATTACCACATCTGGACAATTACATGTCCAGAAAAGTAGTAAAAACATTGTTAAAATAGTCAGATGTAAACATGGACATGTGTAACAACTGCGTAACAGATTGACAGGGAAGAGGAAAAATGTTGAATAAAGTCATTATTTTTGTTTTGTTTGTTGCGCACAAAAAGTATTATTGTCACTTCATAAAATTATGTTGACTATTTAACCGAGGTTTTTACTACTTTTCTAGATATTGAATGTGGAAATAAAGTTGCAGTCTATCGGAAGTCAGTCCGCTCTCGGATTTCATCAAAAATATCTTAATTTGTGTTCTGAAGATGAACGAAGGTCTTACAGGTGTGGAACGGCATGAGGGTGAGTAATTAATGACAGAAATTTCATTTTTGTGTGAACTAACCCTTTAATGCAGCACATAAACACACACTGCCAGAAGGTAACCACTTGCCTACTTAAACTTTGTAACACTGCCCTCTAGCGGGACGTTGCTGCAGCAATAAACGCAGATATAATTACTTCAATAGACTGTATGCACATGCATATACTACAAAATCAAACATTTGCAACAAGGTTAAGCTCATGAGAGCAAACCTTCACTTCAAGGTTAATCACATAGTATTTCTTTTGCACTTTATTCCTTTTTTTATTCATGGTAATTATTTAGTAAAGTTGATTTACTCTTGTTGATCTTTTTGTTTATAAAATACACTCATGTCTTCCTTGTGCTGATAATACAGAAGAGGCAAATCATTACATTTTTGAATGGCTGTTAATGGATAAAGATGTTCTTTGCAGTCAGATGAAACATCACACAGCTCACAAACACTCTCAGAATCAATGCAACACAATCACCTATTAGAATGAGTAAATTATGAATCTAGAAAGAGATATTATATAGATTCATGGATCACTGGAGAGAACAAACCCAAAGCAGAATGAAATGCTATCTTGATTTGAACAAAGACAGCTCAGCTAAATATCTCTTCTATGTCAGAGACATTATTTCAAGCTCGAGTTGTTCTTGCATTTTCCACAGACGTTTCTGGTGTGAAGGTAAAAAGGAAGTACATATACACTGCTTTGCAGAAAGGAGGAAGTTAACTAATGTCTGGCACATCAAGTCCAAAGATGATCAAAGAACTGACAAGAAGTGAAACTCAATAGAACGTTCCATTGCAGCACCGGCGCCCAGCCGCAGCCCTACGCTTCAGCCATTTTTCTGTGAAAGGCAGCGAGTCAGCAGTGCACTAGATTCTATGGCAATATCAGCTGCTTTGTTAAAAAAAAAAAGTACCTTAAAGCTGAAATCCATCCTGAATGATGACAACACAGAATAAAACACTATCACTAGTGATCATCAAATCCTTTTAACCGTTTATTTTACAGACTTTGTGTTTAAGTCTTCCACTTTTTTCACAAAACCTTTGCTCTCTAGAAACCCAGTCAGTTTGGGTTAAAATTCTTTGAAGTTCAAATATTAGCATTATAAACACTGAATTAACACCAACATATGAAATTAAATTAAGGACATGCATCAGAAAAATTGGGAATGTTGGACAATAAATATATATAACAAAATATCAGCTTGACAGTAAACTGTTTTTGCAGTGTTGTCTTATATTAATGTCCGCAAGGTGTAAACATAAAAATATGTTCAATAAGGTCATTATGTTTGTAGAGATTACTATTACTATTACTCAGTCTGAAATATTTATTGTACGTTTTAATCCGCTTGTACCGAACAATGAACTGAACAAACAGAGGGCAAGATATACAAAAGATAATGGACTCAAACAGGTGTGTGCTAATTAGTCATATAATGAATAATCATGGAAACAAATGACAAACAGGAACATAAGATTAAAGAAACAGGAAACAAAGATGAGCAAACTAAAAGTCCTTGAAAATGAAACCAAAACAAATTGAACTGAGCATAATTGTGACATAACTCGAAAATCACATCCACGCGCAGTAAAGTCCAAATGAGGAAAGTTGGGTGGGGGCTCTGGAGGAGGATGAGGGGATGATGAAGGAAGAGGCTGATGGTAGGTGGAGCTAGGGAGGCAAGGATAGGAAGAGTAGCCAGGTGAGAATCCAAAGTGCAGACAGGATGAAAGAAAGCCCATGGCGGAGTTGATGGAGGGAGGAGCCATGGTGGAGTTTTGGCTGATGACATCAGAGTGACTGACGGAGATGAGGCCAATGGAGAGCAGATGGGACTGGGCGACACAGATGGTCCTGAGGGTGAGTAAAGCTTGGGCTAATTTTCATTTGAAAGTGAACTAATCCTTTAAAGGGGACCTATTATGCCCCATTTTACAAGACATAAAATAAGTCTCTGATGTTCACAGAGTGTGTATGTGAAGTTTTAGCTCAAAATACCCACAAATAATTTTTTACAGCATGTTAAAATTGCCATATTTTGGGGCTGAGCAAAAATGCACCGTTTCAGTGCGGGCCCTTTAAATGCAAATGAGCTGCTGCGCTCAGCCTAAGAGGGCGGAGCTTCAAGAGCTGATTCTCCAGTGTCAGGATTCAGTCAGGACGCACTTTAATGTCAAAAACTGCGAATACATGCTGCATGGAGATATACTGCAGGTATAGTTATATTACAGTTTTAACTTATATTGTCTTCTTGTTTTTACCCACTATATTAGCACAAGCCAGTTGTACCGGACCCCGTTCGACTTTACCAATGAGTTTTATGACGTTTATTGTACTTCACATAAAATATGAAGCATCCGTTTTCACTCTAGAAAATCACTTTAAGAGCTTAATAAAACACAGTGCAAGTGTGCATTAAAATATTATCCATAAACTCTCTCTCTCTCTCCCTTGCATTATCATCAACATACACAGAAACACTCGTTACAACTAACAGTGAACAAATATATAAAGACCTTATGCCTTTTTGGGTGGTGCTTAATAAAGTGGTAAACTTTATATCCGTAAATCAACTCCGATGAACTGTAATAAAGTGCTCTCACCTTCATTACTGCCGTATCCAGTATCACTCTGGAGACTGTAAGCTGGATCACAAACTGATCTATCCTTGAGTAACACATTTTTAGCACAACCTCTGTTTTGTATTGTCCTTTTCTTTTGACATTCGTTCACAAAGTCCGGTGTGAAATGATTCATGCAGACATAAACGAATTTCAGTAGACTTGAGGGAGCATTTTCTTCGAAAACAAAAATGAATTCACCACGTCTTCAGAGGCTCAGATTTAGGGAGTAAATGAAGAGAGTTATGTGGATTAATCCATCCAGCTACAGAACACCTAAAATGCTTGGGAGACGTTCTCATCAGTGAATGGCAAACTGTAAACTCGCTGTGAACTCGCTCAGGGCGGTTCTGTTATAATGACAAGGATCTTGTGAAGAAAAATGCATGGATGTGGCAAATTACTCAAAAGCAATCTTTGGGAACAGTTTTGAACAGTTAAACATCTAAACAGACACTGTAAATGAAATCAACCAAAGCCAACAGACTAAAGTAAAAGACCGAATGACTCCAGATGTGTAAAATAAATGTTGGATGGATGTGAAAGTCTTGGCCGTTCTGAAGTGATTTCTCATAGATGTGATGAGATCTGCTGCTGCTCTCATCAATCTTCTGCTGTGTGTTCATGTCCTTCTCTAAATCTGCTCATTCTCACTTGTGGAACTTCCTGTTTCTTTCCTAAAATCATCAGATTCTCATCATCATCTTCACACTCTTAATATTTGCATGTCAAATCCATAATGATGATAATAAATGTCTCTGACCTGATGTGTGTCTCATGTAGATGTGAAAACCTCCTAACAGACCCAACAGAAACATCATCTGAAAACACCAGACCAGAACATGCACCACAGACTCTGAAAACAACACAGACACACCAATTAATCAATCAATCAATCAATCAATCAATCAATCAATCAATCAATCAATCAATCAGTTAACACTAGAAGTCCCAGAGATTTGTAACCCTCCTTTAGCCAAGTGGATGCTAACTGGCTAGTCTTTTGGCTATCATTAGCATCAATTCATGTGTAAATATGGTCATTACCTGAGCAATCTGCAGGGGGGTTGGGGGTGTGTGTGTGAATGGTTGCTGGTGGCTTGTTTGTATGTGTGGGGGAGGGAGGGAGGGCTGCAAAAAGCAGAGAACTTGATTGACCATGTCTCACATTGGCATGTAGGGTCTTGCCTAGGTGTAAACAGGTATGAATTAGCACATCTAATTGCATGCATGTAGTGTAGTGATGTAATGTAGTGATGAGGCTGATGGAACCATTCCTAGACAAGGGCAGAAATGTTACCACGGACAATTTCTTCACATCGCTGTCACTTGCGCATAAACTTCTTAGCCGGAAAACCACCATCCTCGGCACAGTCAACAAGATTCGCCGGGAAATCCCTCAATCCGCTAGACACACAGATCGCAATGAATTCACCACTCAGGTATGTTGCAGGTCTTTTGTGGTTCTATGTTTATGTGTTTCTAATTTTTAGAATCAACACCGCCAAGTGTGTCATTGTGTCATTGTGTGTAAAAGTGCTATGAAAATAACAATTTATCTTATTTATTAGGTGTTTTCAACCACTGCTGCTACGCTGACGGCATATGCGCCCAAACGGAAGAAGACCGTCTACATTCTTAGCAGCATGCACAGCGTGATTCAGACTGATAATACCACCAAAAGGAAGCCAAACACTGTCACCCTTTACAACACCACAAAGTGCGGCGTGGATGTGATGGACCAGATGTTGTGGGAGTACACTGTCCGCACAGGGACACGGCGCTGGCCAGTTGCCGTGTTCTATAACATGATTGACATGGCAGCACTGAATGCACATGTGCTGTATCAAGCATGCACCGGAAGGCAGGAAAGACGGGTGGACTTCCTGGTGGAGCTTGCAAGAGAGTTGTCTAACTCTCATATGTGTGCGAAGAAGGCAAGAAAAGAACAATTGCTTCGGACACAACCCTCCACACCTAGCCCTGGAAAAAGAGCCATGTGTCAGGTCAAACACCAATGCAAGAACAATCATGCCACTGTGCGATGTGTTCACTGCTACAGTTACACATGTGGTAAATGCAGACGGGAGATACCATGGCAGTGCCAGGATTGTGAGTGATTGCTGGAATGTACTCACTCACTTTTTAATATTATTTGTAAATATGTGTACAAATGGTTGGTTTCTTTATTTTATTTTGTACTATTTTTATCAATAAATCTCAGCAACAAAGGAAAAAAAAAGAAATGTGTGTTGATTTCTCCCTAAGATGGCAAAGTGAAACACAAGTTTCCTTGAAGTGGCTCAGCATGGCCCCACATTGTTTACATAACAAAAGCAACTGTTCACAGCTGATTAAGGATATTAGCCTAAAGCCTTCCAGCCCATCGGCTGTCCTGCGGGTTTTATAGGTAGAAAAGCCAAATGGCTGCTCTCTGGGACTTCTAGTGTTAATCTATATGAGTTGATTATATCTGTAGATGAACAAAAATCATCTCACCAGGACAGTGTTTTACACTAATGGTCTTCTGTCGGTGACTGACGTGGTTCTTCATGATGCAGCTGATGTTTCCATCAGTTCCCTCATCCAGATCAATGATGTTTCCATCCATCAGTGGATCCCCATTCAGAGTCCAGCTGAAGAGGAGCAGATCTCCATCAGAGGAGCAGGATGCCCTCATCACCCCACTGGAGGAGCAGATGATTGACACTTCCACTGAGCCAATAGGAGCTGGAGGGAGGGACACATGACAGTCACATGACAAACACAGCAGAATGCCATCCTACACTACTCCTATATTCCTGGAGTATGTAGTGAGTTTACTGTGTGTTACATGAATAAAAACCTTCACAGAGATTCATCTGATTGATTTGCATGAGAGTGAGATCTTTGGAGAACATGAGATTGTAATGAGTCTGATGAGAGAGTTACTGTACCTTCAACAATCACTGGAAGATCTGCAGATCTTTCTGTGCCATCTGAGTCTTCGAGTCTTAAAGTGTAAGTCCCTGAATCTGCTCTGATCACACCGTTTATTATCAGAATCCCTTTATAGACTGACACTTCAGGTCTTTTATTAAAAAGATCACATTCCTTCATCATGTCATTTTTTACTCTACAAACTGGATCATCTGAGTTGAAGTTTATTATCTTTAGTATCTTCAGGTCATATCTACTAGTGTCCACCATCAGCAGATTGAGTTTGTGTCCCAGAGCTGCGTAACAGGGATCTGACTGATTAAAACTGCAGTTAACCTCCAGACCTGAAGAACAAAACACACACACACAGAGACGGAGAAAGAGAAAGAGAGCTATAAGACAGGAAAAGCAGCCGAACCATGTGATGAGGTGTGAAAACAAGAATAGAATTGCGGGTAAATTTCTTAAAATAAAATGTTAGCTTAGTTTTCAGACTCATTAAAAGGTAAAGTAACAAGTTTTAATCAATCAGAGAATGATATTTGAATTTTCTGGTATGGAAGTACAAAAACACCTGTTACACTTTGTCCATGAAGACCATATGCAGAATATAATTTTGATTTCATGGGTCTTTAACACAGACGGTGACTGTTAATGAGACTTAAACACTGACATCTAACGTATCATAAAACTCCATTAATACACACTGTTAAGACCAGAAAACACCATGTCTAGATCCTGCGGATGTTTTTGGACATACTCTTAATGTAATATTACAGTGTTTTTATTGTTAGAGCTTCATCATTAGATGAGTTTGATCTGAAAGTCGACTCACATGCAGCAGTTTTCAGCAGCATCAGTCCAAAGATGAGCTTCATTTCTCTAGAGTCCAGAAGAGCCCAATAATCCAGCCGAAGAGAGAAGATGCTGCTTCAGTCACACAATCAAGATCTGCTGACCTTGATTGTGTGACCCACTTATCTGTGCTCTTGATATATTCAGACTATTGTACACTTCTGAGAGAAGAGGAAGTTCACATTGTTTACTGGAGAAGCTCAAGCACGAGGATAAAAAAATAACGCAATCGTTTCTTTTCTACCCTGCTATCTATCGGTTTTCCATCGACTATTGCTTCTGGAGTTTTTCATATTAATGAAGACATTATCATGTTAATAAGCTGTTTTTGTCACCCATTGGTTATTTTTTATAACCACAGGATCCAAAATTAACACTTGACAAGCATCGACCGTGGTTTGGTAGTGCATAGTATAAAAACATTGATAACTAACAAACATCTACTAAAACTTTACCCACGTTTGAATCTGTCACGGTGGCACACAAAAACAAGATGGTAAGGATCCAAGTGCAGCGTACTTTATTAAAGGGTAATCCAAAGTCGAAATCCAGAGAACAGGCAAGGGTCAAAATCCATATAACAGTCCACATCAAACAGAAAACCAGAGGTAACAAAAGTGCACGTAACAATTAATAACAAACCACAAACAAAGGCAGAAACAACTGAGACTAAATAGACAGAACTAATGAGCAAACACAAAACAGCTGGGTGCAATGAAACGTACTCGGTTACTAACGTAACCTCGGTTCCCTGAGATATGGAACGAGTACTGCGTATGGAGGAAAAGTCTCCCTTTTTCCCTGCTACTGAAGCCTTTTCAATAACGCAGTGTAACTACACCGTCATTGGTTCACTCATAGACAAGTTGTTGAACCAATGGCGGCGCGGCTCAGCTGCGCGGCCTATGGGAAAAGAGTGCGCGAACATTCCCGCCAAAAGGGGCGTGGTAAGGTGCTATATAAGCGGGCGTTTCGCCATAGGCCATCAGGCCATATCGACTGAAGCGACGACCTAAGCCGCAGCCTCGTGGCACGGCAAGTAACGCAGTACTCGTTCCATATCTCAGGGAACCGAGGTTACGTTAGTAACCGAGTACGTTCCCTTTTGATATTTCACTCGTACTGCATATGGGGGAACGAATTCAACCGCGCCGTGCCACGGCTGGGGAATGACAGAACTTGACCGGACGCCATTTAAGGGGGGACCAAGGACAAGTGAAGGCCGAAGCCGCCGTTACCCTGTTACACTACAAAGGAGAGAACTCCTGGGTTTGTGCAAAAAGCGGAACACCTAGAGGGCCGCAAATTTACACTGAAAGGACCCGAGCATGTAAGGTCGGAACGTCCAACTGGTAGAATCTGACAAAGGTGGACGGCGAAGACCAGCCGGCCACTTCACAAATGTCTTTGATTGAGACTCCACTGGACCAGGCCCACGACGAAGCCATGCCTCTAGTGGAATGGGCCCTAACTCTGATGGGGCAAGTAGCGCCCACAGAGGAGTATGAAAGAGCTATAGCGTCAACGATCCATCGTGATAGACGTTGTTTCGAGACCGGGGACCCTTTGGTGTGACCACCGAAACAAACGAATAGCTGATCAGACTGCCGGAAAGGCTGTGATCGCTCGATGTATACGCGTAAAGCCCTAACGGGGCATAAAGATTCCAGCTCTGGATCGTCCGATGAATGGGGAAGCGCAGAGAGTGAAATCACTTGTGCTCTGAACGGCGTTAAGAGCACTTTGGGAACGTAGCCAATTTTTGGTTTCAAAACGACCATGGAGTCGTTTGGACTGAACTCAAGGCATGCAGGGCTCACCGAGAGTGCCTACAGATCGCCAACTCGCTTTACTGATGCCAAAGCAAGTAGTAAGGCAGTTTTGAGCGTTAAGGGTCTGAGGCCCGCTAGATGCAGTGGCTCAAAAGGAGGACCTTTAAGAGCTCTGAGGACCACGGAGAGGTCCCAGGGGGGAACAGTGAGGGGACGAGGAGGATGCAATCGCCTAGAGCCCCTCAGGAACTTAATGACCAAATCGTTCCGCCCTACTGATTGTCCAGCAATGGGCAAGTGAAACGTTGCAATGGCTGCTACGTAGACCTTAAGCATAGAGGGGGCTCGCCCCAACTCTAAACGCTCCTGGAGGAAGGTTAGGATGGAAGAAACATCACATCCTTCCGGGTCTATGTTGCGTGTGGAACACCAGCTAACAAAGACCGACCACTTCTGGGCGTAGAGGCGTCTTGTAGACGGGGCTCTCGCCTGTGAAATGGTATCTAGCACTTCCTTTGGAAGGTCAGATGATTCCCGTCGAGAATCCACAGATGTAGAGCCCAAAGCTCCGGCTGCGGGTGCCAGATTGTTCTGTTCGCCTGAGAGAGGAGGTCCCGTCTCAGGGGGATTGGCCATGGGGCTTTTGTGGAAAGCCGAAACAGCTCCGAGCGGCTGGACGAAAGTGGTTGGACGAAAGACCCCCCTGGCGATTTATATAGGTGACCACTGTCATACTGTCCGACTGGACTAAGACGTGGCGATCCGTCAGATAAGCCCGAAAGGCATGGAGGGCTCTTGCCACTGCCAGCATTTCGAGACAGTTGATATGTAGGTGGCTTTCCTCGTGTGTCCACGAGCCGAAGACCGGACTGCCCTCGCACAGAGCGCCCCAACCCGAGTTGGATGCGTCTGTCGAAAGTACCGTTCTTCGTGATACCGCCTAAAGGGGTACTCCGAGTGTGAACCAAGTGGGGTTCATCCAGGGCTTCAGGGCTGCCAGACAGGCCTGATTGACCTTGAGGTGCAGGCGACCGTGGCGCCAAGCGTAAGGAGGTACCCGAACCTTCAACCAGTACTGCAGAGGCCGCATGCGAAGTAGGCCAAGCTGAAGAACTGGGGAGGCGGAAGCCATGAGCCCTAGCAACCTCTGGAACAGCTTCAGAGGGAGGTAGGCTTTGTTCCTGACGGAGGCCGCGAGCTGCTGAATGGCCAGAGCGCGCTCTGGCGAGACTACTGCCGTCATACGGACAGAGTCGAAAACTGCGCCCAGGAACGAGATACGTTGAGTGGGAAGCAGCGAGCTCTTGGCTGGGTTGACCCTGAGACCCAGGCACTGTAAGTGGCTGAGAAGCACGGATCTGTGGTGCTCTAGTTCTGTGCGCGAACTGGCTAAAATGAGACAGTCGTCGAGGTAGTTTAAAACGCGTATTCCCATCTGTCTCAGAGGGGAAAGGGCCGCGTTCATGCACTTCGTAAAAGTGCGAGGAGCCAGGGAGAGCCCGAAGGGGAGGACCATGTATTGGTAGGCCACACCCTCGAACGCGAATCTCAAGAATCGCCTGTGATGGGGGGCTATCTGGATGTGAAAGTAAGCGTCCTTCAGATCCAGTGAACAGAACCAGTCCTCGTGGCAAATCTGCGCGAGGATCTGCTTCAGCGTCAGGACTTTGAACTTTCGCTTCACTCTTTCAGTCCAAAGAGTCCTGACGGGGACACGGGGGCATCTAAGAAGGCCGTCTTGTCCTGCTCCTTGATCTCCGTCAGATTCAGCCATAGTTGGCGCTCCAGCGCAACAAGGCTGGCCATTGACCTGCCAATGGCCTGGGCGCTGTCAGTAGCGCTGCAGAGGTCCTTAAAGGCAGGCGCATCTCTCGTCCAGAGAGCGGAGGAGTTTGGCTTGAAAAACCTGAAAGATGGCCATAGAGTGAAGTGCTGAGGCGGCCTGGCCCGCTGAGGCGTAGGCTCTTCC
Organism: Megalobrama amblycephala; assembly: GCF_018812025.1. Lineage (NCBI taxonomy): Eukaryota > Metazoa > Chordata > Actinopteri > Cypriniformes > Xenocyprididae > Megalobrama > Megalobrama amblycephala. The sequence continues at coordinate 30,437,581 of NC_063044.1, read as the reverse complement.
TACTAGGGCGGAGGTGGTCCTGCAGGGTTTGGACGGGAGGGCTCTCTTGGCTTTCCATCCCATGGCCGCGGGAGGGCAGAGATGAGCGGCCACTGCTCCGTCCAGGGGCGGCAGGTGTTCGTACCCTTTTTCCTCCGCGCCGTCCACTTTGTCAGCTCCTCGTGGACTTCGGGGAAGAACGGGGCTCCTCTGGCTCCTCTGGCGGAGCCCAGTCGAGGTCCAGTTCCTCTACGGCCTTAGACAGGACACGGAATAACTCGGCGTCCATGCCGGTGCCATGTTCAATAGGCTCCAATGAAGGCAGGGGGGCGGGGTCGTCCGGCTTGCCAGCCCACGCTTCATGCTCAGAGGCTGCCATGGATAAAGAGTCGAAGAGCGGCTCTTCATCCGATCCACCGAAGGGGACGAGGTCGCTCGCATCTACCGAGGGACGCTGGTCTGGGCAGGAGAATGAGACGGGGGTCTGCTGTCTGTGGGGAGAGGGCGAGGCACGCGGGCGTTGGGCCGACGTGTGCTCACCCGACTCCATGCGCTGAACTGTTCTGCCCCGCGGTCTTTTCCTGGCAGGCGAGGGAGACGGGAGGGCATGAACAGGGGGGTCACTCTCGGAGAAGAAGGCGGCCCGCGAGCGCAGAGACGCTAAACTCATGCATTCACAGTGTGGGCATGAGCCGCCGGCAAGCGCGTCATCCGCATGGGCAACGCCCAGACATCCAACGCACTCCCCGTGTCCGTCATCTTCGTGCAGTGGGGCTCTGCACGTAGCACAGTGGTGAGGCATTAAAAAATGCCGGTAGCGCCGTGAAAACGGCGATTGGGAGGCTCTTTAACGGCGAGGGCCGGGCTCGTAGCGATGAAAACCGCTGGAAAGTTGCTCTGAGGCGCGGTAAGGTGACCGCGGGAAGACGCTCTCAGGGCGCGCCGGATGGCAGCAGGAGACACGCTGGGAAGCGGCCGGTTCGCGGGAGCTGAGCCGCGCCGCCATTGGTTCAACAACTTGTCTATGAGTGAACCAATGACGGTGCAGTTACACTGCGTTATTGAAAAGGCTTCAGTAGCGGGGAAAAAGGGAGACTTTTCCCCCATACGCAGTACGAGTGAAATATCGAAAGGGAACGAGGATAATGAGTCCAGGAGTGAATTATGGGAAATGCAGTTCAGACAGGTGACAAAAATCCATGTTGGAGTGCCCTCTGGTGGCTAAACAGGGCACTCCAACTCATGATCATGACAGAATCCACGAGGCCTGGAACAAAATCATAATGGATGATGTTTTCTGTTATCTTCACTGACAATGGAAATTTACCATAAGAAGTTTATCTAAGATAAAATGTTTTTCTACAGACACAAATGAGGAATGTTCCTCATATTAAACCACTGAAACTGAAATATGAGGGACAAATGACACAATGACCAGTGCTGCAAGTCAAATATTAAAACAAACAGCTAAATAAAATAAGCCTATAAAGGATATTTATATTATCAGTTTTAAAGCCTTCTTTTTATTGTTGCATGTGTGTATTAAAATATTTTCCCTGATAAAGAAGCTCAGTTTGTACTGCTGAAATGACACTCTTTACTCGTGTTCACCACACGAGGTCTCCATCAGCACACTTACCAGTCTGTTGCCATATTAATAAATGAGGCTTTTATCATGCAGAAAAAAAAAAAATAAAATTATATATATATATATATATATATATATATATATATATATATATATACGGAAACAGTTGTACGGCACATGACTTCCATAGAATGGAAAACAATGCTATGGAAGTCAATGGTGTCCCACAAGTGTTCTTCATTCTTCAAATGATCTTCCTTTGTGTTCAGCAGAAGAAAGAAATTCATATAGGTTTGGAACAACTTGAGGGTGAAAATATGTGTTGACAGATTTTTTATTGCAAACTGTCCCTTTAAGATCTCTCTAAACCTTCTTCTCCACATAAACCACAGTTTGACATACAGAAACAACTTAACATCTTAATGTGATGGTGGTTTAATACATGCATATGTATGATAGATAGCATCATTGGAATCACTTTCAGAACTGCTGAAAGTGCTTTTCCTGCATCCTTGCACTATCGACTGAAAATACAAAAGGACTTTAGGGTTGGTTAAATTTTGGGTTAGTATCCGCCGTATTTTGCAGTGTGGACGAAAAGCTATTTTATGTGATAACGGTGTGCATTCAGGTTGAAGTCCCCACCGGGATAGAAACACACACACACACGTCTGGTTTACTATCTTTGTTGGGACTCTCCATAGACGTAATGGTTTTTATACTGTACAAACTGTATATTCTATCCCCTTAAACTAACCCTACCCCTAAACCTAACCATCACAGGAAACTGTCTGCATTTTTGCAGACACAGACAGACGAGAGGAAGTGACCATGACTCAGATCTGCACCAACATTGTACAGCAGATGCACTGGGCTCAAGGAGCTTGTTCAGCCAAAATACAGTATATTTTGATTTTGTATAAGTAAACATTTGAAGTTTTTAAATAAATATATGAAATAATAATCTTTGAAATATAACCTCATCAGTTAATTCAACCCAAGGCTGCTTGGAGAGATAACAGGTAAAAAAAATTCAACATTCGAATTGCAAAACACCCATTATGAAAAACTCAACTCATTGTTGTGCTTTGAGTTCATCATTCAAGCAAAGTTGCTTTATTTGGCTTTGTTTTGCAACCTGCTCAAGTCACTGGTGTCTTTATAAAACTTGAGCAAATAACATGTAGACAACAGAGATACTGCTAATAGAGCTCTGGAGGTTGACGTCATGCAATCTAAACTCCGCCATTTTGGCAGGCCATGCAAACCGGACATGTTTAGACCTTACAAACCATACTATTTCAACATGCTGGACAGCTGCTGTGTGCCAGGATGCCAGAACAGGCAGGGGAAAGCAAAGGGGAAATCATTTTAACATATTCCTAAGGATCGCAATAGACGACTGAAATGGTTCACTGCAATAAATTTTGCTAACCAACCCAACAAAACAACAGATGGTTGTATTTGAATTTTTTGTCTTTTATCTCAGTATTCCTATAAGTGTTGTGTAAGGGTTTTTATGTTTAATAGTAACCCTAAAATGATATGAAAGAGTTTAAAATGTGTTAAATAACTGGGCTGATAGGCTATATTTTCAGTATAATGTAACGTTACACATTATTCCACCGGTCACAATTGTGGCCGAACATAAAACACAATTTTTCACACACGTTTCCATAAAAATTTCAAAAATAATTATTGATTATTTCAGGGGCAACTAATGACATCTCATTTGGATATTTTCATGTCTGGGAAAAATTTGGGATTAAACGGGTTAAGATATTATGACATTTATGATGTCTACTGTATTCACAGTAATATAACGTTAGCTGTGCTGTATACCTACAAACAAGGACAGCTAGAGTCATACAATTTTAATGATGCCAAATGAATACACAAAACAAAAGTAAATGCACTAATAGGCCTATAAAACAGTATTAATTCCATGAACACAAAGATATTCCAAACAAGGAGCCGATGGCAATAAACACAAACATGATGACAGATGTAAAGACAATGACCGACAACTACTGACTGAAACATAAGGGTATGAATACTGTACACAAAGCCAAGTGAAGGCAAGCTTGCGCCATTACCCGAAAAAAAAAGCATAACACTGCGGTACTGTCACAGACACGTCAGGCTCCACCATGCACCAATCACAATGCTCCCAATCACCAGAATACTAATCACCGTCACCTGCTCATCATTATCCCCTTCATCACCACCAGTATATAGAGCACTCACACCCTGCACTCACTGTCCGGTCTTGTTGAGCTATACTTACCTGTATGCTTACCTCAAGGACTCCCCACATACTACTTACCTGTCTCCTGTGCATCCCGATCTCCCAGTGTGTTCTTCGTCTGTGTGTGAGTGCTCCTACGATCTCCAGCTCCATCCAGTTAAAGGACTCTGTCATCTGCAATCACAAAAGGACCGTAACTATCACCAGTCATTACCATTGCTCATCTGTTCACTCCTGCTTGCCTTATCTGCTCACTGGTTTTATAATAAAGACTGCTTACCTGTTTACATCTGTGTCCGACCCCTCTGTATCATAACAGGTATGCTTATCACACAAATGCCGTTTTTGTCCCAAATAGCAGGATTGATTAGGGTGGCCATATGCGCCATTCTCCCAGGACGCGTCCTGTCCAGGATTTCTAAATTGCCTAAAATGACTTAAACGCCCTTGCCTCTTTAATTGTGAAAGTGGTCATATCGATGTGCCCCCGGAACGTGATTTAGGAACGCGATTTCTACACGGAGGTCTGTGCAAGCCACTGTTCTTATTGACATTCTTCATGCAATGCATTAAAATGTTGTCGTATTTGCAATGCTTTGACCGTTATCTGTAGATCCAGCCTTCTTGCAAGCAACGATCGGTTGATTATGTATAATGCATGCTATTGGTCAAATTATTTTTCAGTCGTTATCTTCCGCAAATATGAAAACAAAACCAAAACTGGGACATTTTATGCAACTTAGAAATCCTGGACAGGACGCATCCTGGGAGAATGGCACATATGGTCACTGTTACGGCCCATGTCCGAGTTAACAGCTCGTTTAAAGTAATAACTCCAATTAGGACATGAGCCGCACACATGCAAGAGCCACAGACACCGGTAGTTAATTTTCAGGACAGTAGATCGCCCTTGTTTAATTATAATAGAAAAAAGGAATAAACAATTCATAAATGTTACAAACAAAATTAGACAAAATACTGACAAAGGAATTAACAAGAATTAACAGTAGACAGGTAGGGAAAAACAGTCAAAGAAACAAAGAATGCCTGCCTGGCTATTCTCACCAATAGTTCTTACCTAGCTTCCGATAAAGCAAAAGGAGTGAGTCTTCCGGGCCTCTGCTTCCTTCACTATAATTACTACATTAATAAACAGTGACCTGTTTAAGCAAATCCACAACCCGTTACTGTTAAAATTAAACATTAACCATATAAAGAAAACATATCAAACAAAACAATGAAAGATCAAGAATACAAACTAAACTACAACAAAACACAGACTAAGCGCCCCATGAGAGCGGACGATAGATGTTCAGAAAGGGACCGCAGCGAGGGAATCGCGGAGAGAGACACCGGCCAAGACCAGCCCAGCGAGAGAGAGACTCCATTGACGCCATCCACACTTTTTATGCCGGAAACTCAGTGACGTCATCGTGCTTCCACCAATCCAGAGCTTCAGCGCCACCTATGGGTCTTTAAAAAATAAAAACTACACAGCCACGTAACGGTCACCCTAGGATTGATTATATACAACAGTTAAAAAAGAAGGTAATATTGTGTCATATTTTAGTCACAATATTTTCTGCTTTTGCACAGTTTTGCCAACGAACGCACACAAATTATTAAAATAAACTTGGCGTAAATATGTTTGCACCATACGGACACTCTAGACCAGTGGTTCTCAAACCTGTCCTGGGGACCCCCCACCACTGCACATTTTGCATGTCACCCTCATCTAACACACCTGATTCAAGTCATCAGCTAATTAGTAGAGACTGCAAGAGTTGAATTGGGTGTGTTAGATGAGGGAGACATGCAAAATGTGCAGTGGTGGGGGGGTCCCCACAACAGGTTTGAGAACCACTGCTCTAGACCATGCGTACACACTCTTTAACTGGAGTGAGTGAAGTAATGAAGTAAACAGAATGATTTTAAACTTTTACATCTGATATAAACATTTAAATAAAAATATCTCTCTCCTTAATGGACTTAAGCACTGAAATTTCATGAAATCATAAGTTACAACATTTTTTATATTAATTTTAACAGAAATAATTTTAGGATGTGCTGCTTTTGAACACTATGTTTTAATGTTTTAACGTCAGTGAGGATTGCTTGGCGCATATAATTAGCAGATAGCACAACTTGTGTTCCGAAAAAATATTTTTGTGCAAATAATCGATGATGCACACTTGACTCTGTCAAAGCAGATAGCATAATGAGAGAAGAACTCACTCGGTGATTGAACAGTGAGAGTTGACAAAACTTAAATAGTTTAAGTAAATGTGACTCAAAACAAGTAAAGAACAACTTGATACAATTAAGGCAACGAGTTTGCACAATTGAATTAAGTGAACTAAACAAATTTGTGTTTACGGTGAAAGTCCATAATCCATAATATTGTTTTCTCCAGTGAAAAAGTTGTTTTGTCTGAATCAGGAGAGAATTGCGTTTGCCGAGGCTGCATTTAATTTTGAGGAACTGAATGGTGAATTCCCGGGGGGAAATGGATAACACCTCATCATGCAGTGCCCATCTCCCTTTGGCGCTATAAGCTGAAGTCTCCAATTTAGACGAATCTGAGGATCGTTGTTATCGTGAAGAAGGCTTCGGTGAAAAGGTTCTGACATCAGTGGTGTCAGACCTCTGAGGGCATCCCCTCTGGGGGAAATGGATTACACCTCATTTCATGGTGTCCATCTCCCTTCAGTGCCTTCAGGGAGCAATTCTGCCAACCCCGCCACCTCTGTGCTTTGGGGCGCAGAGGTCCCCAACGAGTTCTAGTTCGGTTGTTCACTGCCGGTCTCCCGTTTAAGGGCACCAAATTGGCTACTCAAGTTATGTCAGAGCCCAGTCTCGAGAGGCTGGTTCTCTTAGTACAAATTCTTTTCAGGGTAAGATATATCTGAGGACCGTCATTATCTCCAAAAAGGCTGCGTAAGGGCAGTCCCCTCCGGGGGGAAGTGGTCAACACCTTATAAATGACACGATTCTCCTGGCACCTGGTGGTGATGATGCCTGGGCACCAGATTTAGGGAGTAGACATCCTGTCGAGACAGGGGCTGAGGCCCGGGGAATGGCGACTCCACCATGGGGTGGTGGAGCTCATATGGAGTTGCAGACGTGGCTAAGGCTGTACACGGTTTCCCTTATCATTCTACTCCCGGGAGTTCTGGAGAGCAGAGAATATGGGTTTGGCCTCCTGAGGAGGCCCAACTCGTAGACTCAGGTCTCTCAACTGAGGTTGTAAGACCATGCTAACTCCAGAGCTCCCTGCACAAGGAAACTGGCAGAAATCATCAGCAGGATCCAGTTACTGGCCGGCTGGTAGAGTGCTAGAATTTCTGCAGAATCGATTCTCTGCAGGGTTATCCCCCTTCACTCTAAGGGTTTATGTGGTGGCATAGCTGCTTACCATGCACCATTGGGTGGTGTCTTTGGGGAGAAACCCATTGGTGTTTCCTGTGTGGTGCGTCGGATCAGGAGTATGGTGGCTTTGGAAGCCTTTTTATAGGGGTATCCCTACAAGAGGTCTGTGATGCGGCGGGCTGGTCCTTTCCACACACATTCATCAGGTTTTACAACCTAGATTTGGGCTTCACCCCTGGGTCCCAGTTGCTTTGTCTTAGTTGTGCTTGCCTGATTTCACACAAGACAGGCACTGGTCAGTATGGCTGCGTGGGTATAAACATTCCCACAGCGTCATTCTCAACGCAACGTGAGTTCCCTTGAAAGGGAACGTCTCGGTTACGACTGCAACCTTAGTTCCCTGAAGAGGGAACGAGACGTTGCGTCACCCTGCCATACTTCCGGCAAGCCTGTGAACGACTTGCTTCAGCTTATCAGAAGCTGACGTTGTTTGGTCTGGGTTTGCTTTATAGTTTCCTGGTCATGACGTCACCCACCTTCCGTCATGCCATTTCACTGATTTCATAGGTGCTTCACGACGCAATCATGCAGAGCGTTCCCACAGCGTCATTCTCCACGCAACATCTCATTCCCTCTTCATGGAACTAAGGTTACCGTCGTAATCGAGACGTTTTCTCAACTTAATTTATTACTACTTATCATCAATTCTGTCAGGACCACTATCGTCAAATATGATAGATAATGCATAGTTTGTATTGGCGGTATGGTTCTGTTCTGGGCAAGAACTCCCTGCGCATCCATGCAGCCTAGCATGGATAAGAGCAGGGAGAGCAGCAATAAACCCCCTAGGGTAAACAGAACAGGACCAACATGCAGATGTCATTAAATGTCATGATTTAATGTACACATATTTCGAGAATTAGTCTGATTCAGGGGAAATAATGAGGCCAATCCTGACTGAAGAGAGGAGGAGCTGGGGATGGAGGAGGGTAATTTGCTCCTGAGAAATGCAATAGCTGCTGATAATACTGAGGAGCTTATATATAGATGCCGTAATAGGCGTCATATTCCTATAGGTAGACATAAGTCACCTGGGAGTCAGCTGATGCAAGCTTGACTGACATGACCTGCCAGAACTGACGCTAACGCTAGATCTTAATTTCACTAGGTCAATCACACTATTATTAGTATTTGTTCAATCCCATTATTTACATCAGTCTAACTTAATTTTACCACATTCCAACTTAAATGTGTTAATTTTACTCAAATCATTTTTTAAAAATTGCCTGCAATTAAAAACCTAATTTTTAAAAATAAATTGCTTAAAACACAAAAAAACAACATTTTGCTTTGAGAATAAACTTTTATTGCTTCAAAATCAAAGCAGACAAAGCATGTAGAAAAGCTTGAAGTCATGAACCCAATTTCAACATTTTTATTTAAAAGGACAACAGATGTCAAATTATTATTATTTTATGTGCAATTTTTCCTCTCTGAAAGCTGATGGGACATGCTGGTCACCATATTTTAAGAAAGATCCACATGAATGCGTAATAGTTGTGGATATATGTGCACAAGCTGCAGCCGTGAAGCATTTGTAACCCCTGGTCTACATCACACGTGTGATCTTCATGGTGATGGCCTTCAGAGATTTCCAGTTTTTCTTCCAGTGGTGCCAGTGTGGCCCAAAATGCACACTGTCATCCTCTTTCCCCCACAAATACAGACCAGTGGGGCTTGTGTGATCACAATCTTTAAACCAAAACCCTCCCATATTGTGTTGTAAAGCACAGTTATTTTTCCAAAGGTCTTGGTCTTTATCAAAGGTGGTGAACTTCATTCCATTTTGGTAACTCAAAGAGTCACCTGCAGAAAGGAGAAACTTTCATTATAGAGACACTTTCATTTAGACAAATAATATAAAATGACTTAAAAAGCATTAGTTTAAACATGGATTAAAACATTCTATTCCTCCATTACAATAATCCAGTTTGTGTAGAATAAACATTTGTAGATTGTTTTACCCTCTCCTCCATCTACAAAGCCGCTGACATGCAGTTTGTACCCATTAGACTCAGAATCCACAGAGAAGGACCCGTACACAGCGTAAGCCTTCGTCCCATCAAAGTCCTCCAGATCTACTCTCAGTTTATACCGATTCCTGCATGTCAGCAGGTGAATAAACTCTAAACCTGCTAAAATGCCCATTAAAATCTGCATTTATACTACAGTCCAGATTAAGAGTACGTTTACATGACAATATTGTTTTCTTTTGCGTTTTTTTGTTTACATAGATCTGCAGAAATGATTAAAGCACTTTATTATGCTGCAAGGCCAGTAGTTGGCGATGTGACTTTGCATGACATTTTTTTTTTTTAATTTTACACCGAGACAATAACGCTGTCATTTTCCAAAACTTGCACTTTGAAATCGTTCTCAAACGTTTGCGTCTTCAGACTCCCAAAATCGTGTAAAAAAAAAAAAAAAAAGGACCAAAACGCATCAAAAGTTTTCCATTTGTCGAGTAAACGGCCCCTTTCCATGTATCTGATTGTTTATATTTCACTGTTTGCTTTTTTTGCCCAAAACATCACAAAAACACTCACCCAGCCAGTGTTCACCTTCTTTATGACCAAAAACCCCGTTTATAACTGTCCCATGGCCTATAGAAATTCACCTCGCCGTCCATTCGCCTGAGAATCACCTGAAACATTCATAAATCATTCATCGCTTTCACACATCATTTCACATCATTCATCTTTTATAAATTAAGGTTTAAAGGTTTAAATTCTGTTGTGTGATTCCTGATCCACTAGCGTCACCAAACGCCTGACAGTCTGTTATGGAACTATTACAGTTTTTTCCAACTGCTTACACACAAAATCTTTTCATGTCACACGATTTTTGAAGCCTGACACTCAAACAGCAGAACCACACACCAAATCTGCAAAACCACACACTAATTCTCTGCCTTTGACTCATTTTTCAATTTCATAAAACACTTTTTGCAAAACACACACAATTCTCTATGTAACACACAAAAATCTAACAGGAAGTATCTTGATTTCCTTTTTCAAACACAACCAATCAAAATGCCACACTAATTCATCAGTGCCTCACACTAACTCCTCACATGCGCAAACACTTATTGCTTTACTTAACACCAATGGCTTTAGAATAGGCCTATAAATTAGTATTTAAAAATAGTAATATTTTTCAACATCTCTCTGCCAATTACTTTCAATCTTGTACAGAAATGTACAGCTTATGAAAGAAGAGCTTTAGGTTTTGAATAACTGTGTGTATATGATATATCCAAAAATAGAATATTATGGCAAATGTGTTTGCAAAGTAAGACAAATGTTTGCTTTTGAGTCCAGTTTGTGATATTTTGAATGCAGTTCTTTATTTTGCAAGATGTGAGGCATTTTGCATTTTGTGTGTAATTCTTGGATTTGTTTGTAAAGTTTTGAAAAAAAAGAGACAAAGTTTTGAAAATGTATGTTAGCAGTTGGAAAAAACTGTAAATTACAGTATTTCACAATTGCTAAAACACATTTCTTGAAACCATCACTCATTTTCTCAAAACATTAAACACAAATCCAATCTTCAAACTAATTTCACAAAACTTCTGACTCTTATGGCAAAATCAAACAAAGCTTTCAGATCATACACACATTAAGGAAAATATAAACACATACAGATCATTCATTAGACACTACATTAAAAAATGGAAAACACAACATCCAGAACATGAGGTTACAGAAAAAAAAGTATATTGTAACACAGTAAACACATTTTGCCATTACATAAAATGTATAGAAATCACAAGTAATGTGAATTTAAAGTATACTGTATGTACTGCAAGTACAGTATTATATTCAATATTATATAGTATTGAATGTCTGTATATACAGTACTTACATACTGCAAACATACAGCAGTCTAAATGCAAATGACTAAAAGGTCAAAGAAAACTCTAAATGAAAAGCATGATACAGTACACACACACACACACACACACACACACACACACACACACACACACAAAACAAAGTTCAGAGTCAGTGAGAGATTCATTCTGCTTCAGCATCACGTCTTCATGTTGGGTCCGGCCTAAATCAAGTCAAGTCACCTTTATTTCAATTGCAATTTATACTACACAGATACTAGTCTAGTCTAGTATAGTCAAAGCAGCTTTACAGTGATAACAGGTACATGATGATCAGTAATGCAAAGAGGGTTCATTTTGGCTGTACAGCTCTAAAAGAAAATAGTGTCATTGTTCAGCTGAAGTCAGTTCAGTGTTGATTCACTTACATTGTAAAGACCATCAATTATTATGTAAATGACTGTAATTATTTTCCTCTATAAAGCAGTTCTGCAGAAAACAGTGATGTCATCATCTAAGCTAGCTTAGTTCAGTTCTCATCCTATAATGTCAGTACTGTCAGATCGATAATATTGTTGAATATTATTGAATATTGTTGAGGACATTTTCCACATCACAGGCAATGTCGTCTCTTGCCAGGCAAAGGGAAAAACCTGTGGTGGATCCAGCCTTGACAGCCTTGTCTCCACACCCCTTGCTCTTTCTCCTCATCATCCTCTTACACATACTCTTCCTCCTCTACTTTTCAGATTGTTTCCATCTATTGTTGGTATCATCATTCAGCACCTGTGTCACCTGTGCACTCTGAACTGACCTATATTTTATACAGTTGATTTGATCACATCATTAGAAATAAGTGTGAATAATTTTGAGTCATTGTGTTTAAAGGATGACAACTGTGTTGTAGTTGTGTTTAACTTTTGCCACATGTATTTACCATTTTGCAACACAGTGCAAAATGTGTTTTAGTGAGTAAGAATGTGTTTAGAGTTTTGCAAAAAGAGTGAATGATATTTGCAAACAGTGTCTTAACTACCTGAACTTGTTTAAGGTTTTGCCTACAAAGTGACTGATTCGACAAAAGGGTTTAGGCCACTGAGCATTGGGTTCAGAGAATGGGGTTTAGTGTTTTAGCAATTGCGAAATACTGTAAGTAATAATAATAATAATAAAAGTAAAATAAACAAAGACAAATAAAAGCACTAAGTGACAATTAGAATAATAGTTTACAATAGTGACTTACATTGCATTATACTATACATTTGTATCTGAGTATGTGCAATCCCTGGGATCAAACCCATGACCTTTGGCATTGCTAGTGCCACGCTCTAACCACTGAGCCACAGGAATATGTTACTATAAAATGCAAATGGTATGATTCACGCTGGGGTTCATCTGCTAATAAAATAAGGTCTCAAGATAAAACACTCTTGCTCAAATTGAAACACTTACTGTCCAGTGACCTCTGGCATTTTCACAGTAGATCTGCACCGGTCCATCTATTGAGGAGACGGTGTACACACCACTGCTGGTTTTATCACTTGAAAAAACATCAGAGCAGTCAGTGGCAAGAAAGCAATTAGAGTTGACCACTTCAGTCCCCATCAACACGGGAAACACCGCAGACAAACACAGCAACACCTGAGAGAGACACACAACTCAAGATCTGCTGTTTGACATCTGACTTAAACACTTACATTCTTACACACAAAATCTCACAATCATGTTTGCAAAGTTCCTTCAGAGGTTCAGCTCAGAGGATTAGGTGGGATGTTCAGGTGGACGGTGTGTCTTTAAATATTTCTCTGACTTACAGGATCCTCCTCTGTATTTGCAAAAAAACAAACAAAAAAAAGTATATGAGTGAGTTTGACGAGGACCAAATTGTGATGCTAGAGACTGGGTCAGAGCATCTCCAAAACTGCAGCTCTTTGGGGTGTTCCCAGTCCGCAGTGGTCAGTATCTATCAAAAGTGCTCCAAGGAAGGAACAGTGGTGAACCGGAGACAGGGTCATGGGCGGCCGAGGCTCACTAAAGGCTGGCCCGTGTGGTCCGATCCAACAGACGAGCTCCTGTAGCTCAAACTGCTCCATAAGTTAATGCTGGTTCTGATAGAAAGGTGTCAGAATACACAGAGCATCAGTTTGTTCCGTATGGAGCTGCATAGCTGCAGACCAGTCAGGGTGCCCATGCTGACCCCTGTCCACCGCCGAAAGAGCCAACAGTGGACACGGGGGCATCAGAACTGGACCACCGAGCAGTGGAAGAAGGTGGTCTGGTCTGATGAATCACGTTTTCTTTTACATCACGTGGATGGCCGGGTGTGTGTGCATCTCTTAGCTGGGGAACACATGGCACCAGGATGCACTATGGGAAGAAGGCAAGCTGGCAGAGCCAGTGTGATGCTTTGGACAATGTTCTGCTGGGAAACCTTGGGTCCTGCCATCCATTTGGATGTTACTTTGACACGTACCACCTACCCAACACAATATTAGGAAGGTGGTCATAATGTTATTCCTAATTGGTGTATACCGTATATGTTGATTTTGTACTTTGAAATCCATTTTGAAATAAATAAAATCAATTTAAAAATATAATATGTGTTTCTTTGAAATCTAACCTCAATAGTTAAATCAACAGAAGTTCACCCAAGGCTGCTTGGAGAGATAATAGGTTGAAAAATTCAACATTTAAATTTCAAAACATCTGTTAAGTAAACTCATTGTCAGAGTAATTGTTGTGCTTCAAGTTCATCATTCTAGCGAAGTTGCTTTTTTGCTGTGTTTTGCAACCTGCTCAAGTCAGTGGTATCTTTATAAAACTTTTCCCATGTCTAACCCATATGGTTTGGCCAAGAGGGCGCATATGTATTTCCCCATTCAGAAACCATAGATTACCTATGTGGGTACTACCTTGGGCCCATGTAGGCAGCCGATATGGTACTGATTGTGTTTGCTCCGGTCTGATAAAAGCCTCTCAAAGTATATTCAACTCCTGTTGCAGCTCATGATTGGCCTCCTCCAACTGTCTGACAGCAGAGCAGAGCTCTTGTAGTTGCTGCACATGTTGAAAACAGTCAGGAAGACTATTAGAAAACAATAAATATGGACAGTGTATAAATAATATACTTAATATACTACTTCCTGCTTCGCTACTGTTCGGACGCTCTTGCTTACAGCTCCGCGCTTTGCTCTATTGCTTTTATATTTTATCTCCTAATTTTAACTACAGCAAATAGGCACAGTGCTCAAACGACAAATCTTGGCACCAACAATCGTTTTAACTGGAAGAATTGCTACAAAAAAGGGGAATTTTTATCCAACCAGCCTCCCACTGACGGCAGCCATCAGCTTACATTCCGGAGAAGGGAAAACACAGCTGCCTACATCCAAAAGGATTAGAAATAATATGCCTCCTCTGGTTGAAGAATCTACCTGCTGCACAAACTGCCACAGACTTCTACAAAGGATTGCAGTTCTTGAAACAAAGTTACTTGCGGGACTACCAAACCAGAAGGAACACACAACAGAGCTTCATCATGGACGTCCTCAGCACACAGTCGGTGAGTCCCATGAATCCAATGCTCCTAAACAGACCGTACTGAGTGCTGAAATTGATCAACATATTAATCGATGGCACACACAGGGAGCGAGACCCAAAGGCACTCGAGACATCAGATTGTCACGAGTATCACATATTAATGCAGTAGCATCCTCTACCCCAAACAATAGCTCCCTACCACCGCCAATACATCTGGAGAACAGATTTGAAGTGTTAATGAATGTGGGTGAGGAATCTCCAGACATGATGAATGTGGGTGAGGAATCCCCAAACATAATCGGACACAGATCAAATCAGCCAGCAGCTAACACCGATGCTAACTGCCGCTCAAGGTTGAATAGTCAGCGGCACTCAGCTCAGAGAGCAGCCGAGCCCAGGACTCTGATAGTGGGTGACTCTATTATCAGAAACATTAGCAGCAGGGATACAACTACATGCTGCCTTCCACAAGCAACAGTTTCTGATGTAAACAGTGAACTTAAGAGCATTCTGATGAAATATAAGACTGCAAATCGACTAATCATTCATGTGGGGAAGAATGATATTCGGAAGGAGCAGTCAGAACTCCTTAAGAGGGATTTCAATGAACTTTTTGAAATGCTTAAAAGACTAAAAGTTCAGTCGTTCATCAGTGGACCACTCCCAGCAAGAGGAACAAATAGATTTACACGGTTGCTTGGTCTTAACACATGGCTGCAAAAAACCTGCAACTTAAAAGGACTGAATTTCATCGACAACTTCAATCTGTTCTGGAGTCAGAGACAACTGTTCACTCATGATGGCCTGCACCCAAACAAACTGGGCTCAAGAGTGCTAAAGGACAATATCTACTTCTGCCTCCATCATCCTTCAGCAGTGTGTGCAAATCCACTCAATCTGAATGGCACAAACACACCTGGACAGAGTACAACTGACCACAGGACTTCATTTCAGCACCTGAATGGACATGCGGTTGACACATCCCACAAGGTCAATGATAATACCACGCAGCCACAACAACCACTGCTCACGCACACAATCCTGACTGAGCCCTGCCCACAGAGCTCACCGAGAGACAGTGACGTGTTAGAACTGCTCCAAGATTCAGCACCCAAGGACGACTTTCGGGAAAACAGCCAGGGAAGCCAGGACAACATATTACAGCCTCCGGTAACACCAGAGCAACAGCCCCTCTCACCGGACACGTTATCCCTTTCTCCAGCATCCCCTCTTCTGTGCTTCTCAGAGAAAATGGAGGAACTGGTGTATGCTGGAACCAAATTCTCCCACTCTTTTGCTGCGAGCCCCCAGATATCAACAAAAAAGCGTCAAGCCCCGAAACCACCAAAGCCTGTGGGCCCAGCTCGGCCACCCCCTCCTCCTGCGAGAGCTCTTCGGCCCCTGCCTCAACGCCAGGGCCCTCAACCTCCTCCGTCTGTTCTAGGTGAACCAAAAACAACCAATAACAGCTCTCAGTGATGTGTGTCGGGTCCCCGCTATGATAACAGTGACTTTATCAAATGTTTACAGAACAAGTGGGAACCAAGTGTGCCTGTAGCTTTCTCTATTTCTGTTTTATTACGTTATAGAAAGCCTAAGGCCTTTTCAAACCGTCTGGCAAACCCATTTAATTTGCTACCTATTACACGTCAAACTAAGATTACTGTAGAGACAGAAAGTAAGACTGTTAAGTTAGCACTTTTAAACATCCGCTCACTTAAAAATAAATCACTTCTAGTCAATGACTTAATAACCACAAACAACCTAGATTTTATTCTTCTAAATGAAACATGGCTTGAAGATAGCTGCAGTGCAACAATCCTGAATGAAACAGCCCCTCCTAACTTTACTTTTATGAGTGTCTGCAGAGCTGTTAGGAGAGGTGGAGGTGTTGCTGCTCTATTTAAAGATGTCTATCAATGCAAGCAAGTCTCATTTGGTGATTACTTGTCTTTCGAATACTTGGGTATTGTGTTAAAAGGTGCTCCTCGCATTCCACTTATAGTTATCTACAGGCCTCCAAAATACTCTCCAGCCTTTGTGGAGGACTTTACAGAACTGTTATCAGCAATTTCCTCTGAGTTTGACTGTTTTGCTATTACTGGGGACTTTAACATCCACATAGAAAATGCAGAATTCAATATGGCAAAAGAAATCATAACTGTTTTGAATACTTTTGATCTGACTCAGCATGTACATGGACCCACACACAATCGTGGACACACTCTAGATTTAATTATTAGTAAGGGTCTAAACATTTCATCCATTGTCATTAAGGATGTAGCACTATCTGATCATTTCTGTATTTTCTTTGATTTATTGATCTCTCCGACTGTTGAAGCTAGATCTATCTCGGTCAAAAAGTGATGCTTAAATGAGAATACTAGTGCACTGTTTATGAAGGCTATATCTTTAACACCAAGCATATCTGCAGACTCTGTTGATTTTCTCCTTGATTCTTTTAACTCAAAAGTACAGAATGTTATTGATAACATTGCTCTTGTGAAAGTCAGGAAGAAGAGTGGCAGACAAAAAGCACCATGGTGAAACTCAACAGCAGTGCAAAATATGAAAAGACAATGCAGAAAAGCTGAGCGCATGTGGCGAAAGACAAAACTTGAAATCCATTATAACATCTATAAAGATATTCTTCATGCTTTCAATGTGGAATTAGGCAAAGCTAGACAGACCTTCTTCTCAAATATTATAAACAAAAACTTAAACAACACCCGCACTCTTTTTGCTACTGTAGAGAGACTAACAAACCCCCTGTGACGAGCAGGGCGGGCGAGAGCCGTGAGGGAACGGCGCGAGGCCGGTGACGCGAGTGATAATGAGCGTCACCTGCGAGGCGTGCCGGCCTCGAGTCTCTCACGGAGGAGCTCCGGAGGCATAAAAGGAGGAGCGACATCAGTGAAGGACGAGAGAGGACCAGGCCTGGACTTTATTTTACGTTTTATTATGTTTGTGTGGCCGGCAGACGTCCGCGAGGGTCTGCCGGCATTACTTTCGTTTTGTTCTTTGTTTATTTTATATTAAAGTTTTGTTGAACGTTCGCCGGTTCCCGCCTCCTTCTTCCCACATCTATGAACCGTGTTACATTGGTGCCGAAACCCGGGAGGAAGGAGGGACATGCTGTCGAAGAGCCCTCGCTGCTGAGGGGGATCGCGGTGCTGCGGAGTTCGGGCAGCGCGGGAGTGTGTGTAGACCGCGAGAGGCTGCCCGAGGCGGTGGCACTGGACGCTCGGTGGACGGCCCGATCCTCGACCGCCTCCTGGCGGCCGGCGATGGCTCCTCCGACTGAGGGCAGCCGGCAGCGAGTCCCCCGTCCCCTGCTCCTCCCCTTCATGGCGGACGGCAGCAGGCTCCGGCCCACGGCAGACGGCGGCGACTCCTCCGCTCCCTCCAGGTCCAGGACGGCAGCCACCCCACCTCGTCCCAGGAGCACGGCATCCGGGTCTCCGTCCCACCTTTCACAAGGCTCCAGCACCACCGCCTCGGGCAGCCTCTCGCGGTCTACACACACTCCCGTGCTGCCCGAACTCCGCAGCACCGCGATCCCCCTCAGCAGCGAGGGCTCTTCGACAGCATGTCCCTCCTTCCTCCCGGGTTTCGGCACCAATGTAACACGGTTCATAGATGTGGGAAGAAGGAGGCGGGAACCGGCGAACGTTCAACAAAACTTTAATATAAAATAAACAAAGAACAAAACGAAAGTAATGCCGGCAGACCCTCGCGGACGTCTGCCGGCCACACAAACATAATAAAACGTAAAATAAAGTCCAGGCCTGGTCCTCTCTCGTCCTTCACTGATGTCGCTCCTCCTTTTATGCCTCCGGAGCTCCTCCGTGAGAGACTCGAGGCCGGCACGCCTCGCAGGTGACGCTCATTATCACTCGCGTCACCGGCCTCGCGCCGTTCCCTCACGGCTCTCGCCCGCCCTGCTCGTCACACCCCCCAAGTCAGATTCCCAGTGAAATGCTCTCAGACAGCAAATGCTGTGAGTTTGCTTCCTTCTTCTCTGAGAAAATTAATAATATCAGAAAGGCGATCAGCACATCCTTGAGCTGCACTGGGGTAAAACAGATCAGATCACAACTTCAGAAAGTAGCTATTATGTCTGTTTTCGAAGCAATTGATGGTAAAATTTTGGAAGAAACAGTACAGAACCTTAAAACATCAACCTGCGCCCTTGACACACTTCCCACATCTTTTTTTCAAAAGTGTGTTTAACTGTTTAGAAGCAGATCTCCTAGAAGTGGTAAATGACTCACTTCTCTCTGGGACTTTTTCCAAAACCCCTGAAAACTGCAGTTGTCAAGCCCCTCCTGAAAAAGAGCAATCTGGATAACACCATATTGAGCAACTACAGGCCAATCTCAAATCTTCCTTTCATAGGCAAGATCATTGAAAAAGTTGTTTTCAATCAGCTGAACAAGTTCTTAAGCTTGAATGGATACTTTGACAACTTTCAATCTGGTTTCCGACCGCATCACAGCACAGAGACAGCACTCATAAAGATAATAAATGATATTCGCCTTAACACAGATTCAGGTAAATTATCAGTGCTGGTTCTACTCGATCTCAGTGCTGCGTTTGACACTGTCGATCACAACATTCTTCTTGACAGGCTGGAAAACTGGGTTGGGCTTTCTGGAATGGTCCTTAAATGGTTCAGGTCATACTTAGAAGGGAGAGGTTATTATGTGTGTATCGGTGACCATAAGTCTGAGTGGACATCCATGACATGCGGAGTCCCTCAAGGTTCAATTCTTGCACCCCTCCTGTTCAACCTATATATGCTGCCACTGAGCCAAATAATGAGAAAGAACCAAATTGCATATCACAGCTATGCAGATGACACCCAGATTTACCTAGCCCTATCACCTAATGACTACTGCCCCATTGACTCCCGGTGCCAATGCATTGATGAAATTAAAAATTGGATGTGTCTAAACTTCCTTCAGTTAAACAAAGACAAAACTGAAATCATTGCGTTTGGAAACAAAGATGAAGCTCTCAAAGTGAACATGTACCTTCACTCTAGGGGTCAAACAACTAAAAATCAAGTCAGGAATCTTGGTCTGATTTTGGAGTCAGACCTGAGTTTCAGTAGCCATGTAAAGACAATAACTAAATCAGCATATTATCATCTCAAAAATATTGCAAGAATTAGATGCTTTGTCTCCAGTCAAGACTTAGAGAAACTTGTTCATGCTTTCATCACCAGCCGGGTGGATTATTGTAATGGTCTCCTCACTGGTCTTCCCAAAAAGACCATAAGACAACTGCAGCTCGTACAGAACGCTGCTGCCAGGATTCTGAGCAGAACCCGAAAAAATGAACACATCACACCAGTCCTCAGGTCCTTGCAATGGCTTCCAGTTGCATTTAGAATTGATTTTAAAGTACTGTTACTTGTTTATAAATCACTGTTAGGTTTTTGCTCCTAATTCGTGCCTCATCCCAGACCTCTTATTTGGCAATTGAATGAGCAATCACTCAGCGCTGAGGGAGAATATAGTCTCATTTTATTGATAAGAAAAGAGAGAATATATAAAAAGAGTACAAGGGGTGTAGTATAGTTTCAGCCAATGAGAAAGAGAATACATCATATAGATCATGTTATAGGAATGTGATACATATAGAAAAACAAGTCTAAATATGGTCATCTATTGGTCAGGTACCCATGAGGTCTCTTAGCATCCCAAGGACCTTCTCCTAAGCAGGGACCATTCCCTGTTTCACATTCACTCCTAGTAGAGCCTTATATGGAAATGGTTCTGGTACATAGAAAACCATATGTTTAAAACATAGTATACAACTTTGACAGAGGAAAAAAAGGGAGCCTCAGTCCACATACTTTCAATGCTGAGACCAACATAAAATCTATCAATTGCCCCTTTTGGCAATAAAATTGCCACACCCAAGTCTCAGCATTACTTTTCTCATATCCAAATATAATCACTTTCTTTACTTTCAAAATCATAACATTCTTCAGCAAACATTTCCTTCATTTTCCTTCAAAATTATTAACATTTAACAGGTCTATTCATCAAAGCATATTGAGAGGATACAAAGTTGTTCATGGCACGATTAATCAAAGCTCTAATAAATGGAATAATACAACAGATAATAAATGCCATAATTAATAGGATCACACCTATAGGAATCAAAGCAGATACAAGCATTTGTTGCCATCCTGTGAGCCATGCTAAGAACCCACTTTGATTATCAGTAACTTCTCGTTCTTGTAATTCTTGAGCAATTCTAGTCATATTTTTTAAACCCTCTGAAATTAAATGACCATCTGCATCATTTTCAGGGATATAAGTACAACAAGAGGTACCAACAATAACACAAACTCCTCCTCCTGCCGCGGTTAATTGATCTAAAACTAGCCTGTTTTGCAGGGCAGTTAAACGGAGCCCTCGGAGTTCCTGTTGAACACCAGCCAATGTGTCTCTTGTATTATTGATAAATGAAATTAGCTCATATCTTGTAACCTCAACTTCAATTTGAAGACTAGAGACACCTATTCCTGGAAACACTGCTTCAAAAAATCTTTCAGTACCAGTCCAGAGTCGATGTTGCTTTGGTACTGGATTATCTCTACTCAAACTACTAGTTGAACCGCGACTAGAGAGGGAGCGTTTCTTTTTCTGTTTTTGTTTTGTCATAACGTGAGGTTTGTGTGGTCTAATAACCATGGAATATTCTTCCAAAGTTACTAGAGCACATCTTCCACTCCAATCTTCTGGAAGAGTAGTGTAGACTTTATGTCCACACAGCCAAAACCAATCTTTTACAGCTCTAGTTCCCCGTGAAGCAGGAGCATATCTGTAGCAATTTTGACCTGGCACAAGTGCACAACCAGGTAAAATGTCAATTTAGCAATCATGGCTAGAGAGCTTCAATGCTAATTATTGCTGGTTTTAGATCTCTAGCAATCTCTTTCTTCTTCTCCTCGTTGAACGTCTTGGTTCACCTTCCTTCGGATCTTTCCTTGGCTCACTGGCTTCCTTCTCCTCATTGACCAGAACGTTCCCCTGGGATGGAGCTGCTTTCAGTCGACTGGCATGGATCCACTGCGGCTGGAAGTCAGTCAGCACTCCTGTTCTCGTCACAGCAATCACCGTGGCGGGCCCCAGATATTTCGGCTCACCCAGTTTTGTGGGCTTCAGACACTTTATCAGCACCTGTTGTCCTGGAACGAAAGGATGAGTGGGTTTTTCTGCAGGAAGAGGGAGAGAGAGAGACACATCACCATTGATGCTATTCAAAGTTTTAATTAGGGAATCCACATAATCCGTGATGATCACCTCCGTGTCACCTGTGGAAAAATTGCCAGCGCGACCTCTGACCCATGGGGTCGGGAAAGGTCTACCCATAAGGATTTCAAACGGAGACATCTTTGTTGTTGCTGATGGTGACATTCTAATTTCTGTCAATACGGCAGGCAGCAGATCAACCCAATTTCTGCCTGTATCAAGACACGCTTTATTAAGACGATCTTTGATAACCCTATTCATGTTCTCAACTTGTCCACTAGATGGAGCATGAAATGGTATATGTAATCTCCAGGTAATATTAAGCTCTTTGGCTAACAACTGCGTGACTTTGGAAGTGAATGGTGTTCCATTATCACTATCGATAACCATTGGTATACCAAAACGCGGTATAATGTCCTTAGCCAGAACTTTAACTACCGTCTGTGCATTTTCTTTTCCACACGGAAAAGCTTCAGGCCATTTAGAAAATCTGTCAACAATCACAAGCAAATATTTATTATTTCCGCAAGGAGGCATATGCGTAAAATCAATTTGCAAGTGTTGGAATGGTAGCTCAGGATGTGGTAAAGCGTCATGTTTAGTTGCCTTGTGCTTGTTAGTTTGAGCACACACCAGACAAGCATCCAATATCAACAGAGTATTTCTTTGAATATTTGCGATGCAATAAGATCGATTCAACATTTGTATCACTTTCTTTTTTGACACATGTGATACACCATGATAATGTCTACATAGCATAACAATCGCAGATGCAGGTAATGCAAGTCTACCCTGTTTGTCTCTCAAGATTCCAACTTGATCTGGTTTTACTTCATTGTCTGACCAGTAAGTCAAATCAGCTTGCGTAGGGTTAGCTTGTAATATTTTAATGTCCAAATCATTAGTCAATAATGAATTCATCATAGGCACATCTGTGCCCCTTTCGCTTACATGTGGACTTAATATTACTTCTTTAGCAGCCCATTTCGCTACTTCATCTACAAATCTATTTCCTTTGGCTTCATCTGTTTCTCCTGACGTATGTCCTGCTACTTTAATAACAGCGAGTTTTGATGGTTGTTGTGCTGCATTAATGAGCTCCGCTACAATACTATGGTGAGCAATTGGCTTTCCATCTGAGGTTTTAAAATTTCTTTCTTCCCACAATTTAGCAAAATCATGTACTATGCTATACGCATATTTAGAGTCAGTGTATATATTAACACACTGATCTTTTGCCAATTGACAAGCTCTCGTTAAAGCAATTAATTCTGCAACTTGCGCTGACTTATATGGCAAAGAGTATGCCTCAATTACACGATCAGGTAATTCAACAATAGCATACCCACACAAGTATACATTATCATTTGGCTTGAAACAGGATCCATCAATATACCAATTCTTCCCCTCCTCCAGGACAGATGTAGAAACATCTGGCCTGCAGGCAGTCGAAATCTGGATTCTGTCCAGGCACTCGTGGTCATCACTCTCAAATTCACCTTGCGTCAGCAACCTGTGCAAATGTACAGTAGGGCCATGAATAACAGAAGTTGGCTTCAAAATCAAATTAGCAGTAGCTAATAATATAGCCTCATAGCCAGAGCGGCGTTGAGCAGTCATATGTTGAGTAGAAATATTACTCATAATGACTCCTACCTGATGAGAGGTATGCACTATCAATTTATGTGATAACACAATTTTTTCAGCATCTTGCACCATGATCGCCGTGGCAGCCACTGCACGCAAACAAGCAGGAAGTCCCCTGGCTACTGAATCAAGAGTTTTAGACAAATAAGCTATGGGACGAAAAGTACCCCCATGTTCCTGGGCCAGGATTGCGGCGGCTGTACCCCCACTTTCATGCACGTATAAGTGAAAGTCTTGAGAACAATTTGGGAGGCCGAGTGCAGGAGGTTTCATGAGGGAGGATTTCAAATGTCTGAATGCTTGATCCATCTCAGCTGTCCATGTAATGTCCTCTGTGTCCCCCAGAGTAGCAGTTCGTAGGATTTTATCATACATGGAACAGTTGGGCACCCATATTCGGCAATAATTAACCAGTCCCAGGAAGCTTTGCATCTGCTTCCGTGTCGATGGGTGCTTGAAAGTAGCAATAGCTTTCACTCTGTCAGCAGACAATTGCACTTTGCCCTGTGACAGTTCATGTCCAAGGTACTCGACCCTCCTCTGTACCCACTGTAGTTTCTCTCTTGATGCTTTGAAACCAGCCTCTGCCAAAATATTGCAGACAATTTTAGAGGCAGCAGCACACATGTCCTCAGTTGCTCCTGTGATGAGGATGTCATCTGCATATTGAAGCAGACAGGTGTTTGGAGGAAGTTTGGCATTTTTCAGCGTTGCGTGCACTACAGCAGAGAAAACAGCCGGAGAATCCCTGAACCCTTGTGGGAGTCTTGTCCACATTAATTGTGAATTTTCCAAGGTAAAAGCAAACAATGGCTGTGTTTGGCGATCAACAGGAATGCTGAAGAAGGCACTGGAAATATCCAGAACTGTAAAAAATGAATGTTCAGAAGGAATAGAATTAATTATAGTTTGCACATCAGGTACAATAGGAGACAATGGTGTTACCAACTCATTAACTTTTCTCAAATCTTGAGTTAAACGCCAAGAACCATTTGCTTTCTTAATTGGATTAATTGGTGTATTATAAGGTGAATGAGTGTGCACCAGGATGCCTTGAGCCAGTAATTTATCAATAACAGGAAGAATACCCTCCACCTTTTCTTTTGAGAGGGGGTACTGTTTCTGATACACAGGCTTGTCTGTTATTAGTTTAGCAACATAGGGCTGGACATCAATGAATCCTGCGTCATCCTTATGGGCTGCCCACAACTTGGGGTTGACGTCCTCAATTTCCTGTTTGAGCTCAGTTGCAAAATCATCCTCAAGGAGAGCATTTCCTGTATCAACAGTGAGAGAAAAGGCTGCAGGAAAAATAAGTTGTAGAGAGTCAGCATTAAAATTAAGTTGAATACCTAATTTATGTAAGAGATCGCGTCCCAGAAGAGAAAATGGTGAACTCGGTATTATCGCAAAAGCATGCATTTTAAACAGTGATGGGATATCATTAGAAGTAACTGGAAATGTTGGTGTCATTTCACATCTCACAGGTACACCATTGATTCCCACAGAGTTTACATGTTTTCCTGTAATCGAGCCCTCATAGACAAGAGAGGATAACGATGACATCGACGCCCCCGTATCTATGAGAAAAACATAGGGTTTATGGTCAACATTTAATTCAATAAATGGCAAAACAGTTGACACATTCGGATAACTCAAAGAAATCAATGAAAAATTATCAGAAGAGGGCTCAGTCGAACTCAGTCATTGTTGCCAGGAAATTGGATACACTGGATTTTGTCTGTCAGTCTTTGCAGAAGGGAGCGCAAGTGGGGGCTTTTGCTTCAAGCCACCACCAGAGCCCTTCTTCTTCTGCTTTTCTGACCTCTACCTCAAATCCCAAGCCTTTTTCCTACAGTCACGTTCCAGATGTCCTGGCTTGCCACAATAAAAACAGCGTCTCACATTTCCAAATTGTTGTGGACGAGGATTCACAGCAGCATTCACTTGAAGCATTGCAGGAGTTTTGCCCCTGGAGACATCAAAAGCTCCAGCAGAGGAAAGCTCACGCAAGCGTCGTCCTAATTCATCAACAGAAATGGTAGTAATATTCGGAGTTGTTATACGAATTAACTGCGCAGTGTCTTTGTTCATATTATTTAGGAACGTATTTAAGAACAATGGACAATTTTGTTCAATAGGAATCGCAGATTCCTCAACCCATGCATGTTTAAATCTATTAAAGAATGCAACAGGGCTTTCACCAGTTCTCTGTTTGGTATTGGCTGCATGCGAGATGTCTTGTTTAGCAGAAGACACTTTTAACAAAAAAGCAGTCAATTGCTTGAAAAAATCTTTAAGTTTACCTGAGCTGGCCCAAATCCAATCCCCTGCTTCGTCCTCATCTTCCTCCGAATCAATAATTAGAAGCACTCGTGAAGGTTTAGACAAATCAAGGGGCTTCGAATCTCCAGCTTTCTGAGATACAACACGACGAACAGGCGGTGTATCGTAGATGGGGTTTAAGTAATAAACTTCTTCAATCATTTCCTCCTCTGTGATTTCCGCAGGCAGTGTTTTAGTCAAAATAAAACGATAATCTCGTCCCGTCAATTGACTGTAGGCAGTTAACCGTTGCAGCACTGCCACAAATTGATGTGGTGACTTAGCCGGATCAGGCAGATCTTTGCAAATAGCCACTGCCTCCGTAACACTCAGAGGAGTAATTTTGTAACCATCTGGAAGCTGTACAAACGGAAAAACTTCAGTTGTGGACGGCAACTGCGGATACAATCGATTGGTCAAGGGCTTTGGAATTTCAGCAGAAACAACACATTCATATGGAGGAAGAGACGCATCAGGTTTCAGCTGAGACTGAGAGAGAGAGCTATCTTGTTTTTTCAACTCTGGACCCTTATCCCAATAAGTTTTCATCTTCATCCAAACTTTATATGCATCTTTCATATAATCAATTGGCCATCCTGGGTCACCCCAAGAACCAAAGATCATATCTTTTGCACCACGCATATCTTCATCTTTAAAAGAACCATCGCGGGGAAACGGATCTAATTGTATTTTCCCTTCTGACCATCCCGCGAGATTAGAGATATAGGGTTCTGTAAAAAACGCTTTATTATTGCGATTCATGAAATCCCTCGGGGTTTCCCCCATCAACGGTCGACTAATCGTTTCACCCATTTAAAACAGCCAACAAAGATCTCTCCTTTGCTTAAAGAAAAGCCTTACAATTTCAGAAAATGGCCAAACAAAATACAAATTAAAGTCTGCAGCTTTATATTAACTTTTTAGTATTTTTGGCAAAAAGAAAAATTTTAAATTCAGTATTATTCATTCAACTGCCAACAAGAACCTGAGGATATCATCATGAAATGGACTAAGAGAGAGAGAAAAATTTTCAACTCAAACTCATCTATTCCCTTCCCACGTATATAATCCGTGAGGATAACACCAAAAAATGAAAGGGTGATCAATCCTCTTTCACTCTTCCCGCATTTATCTAAATACGAGGATATCCACTTTTAACAAATATGAAAAAGTGCGGCACAAAAATACAAGGATCAATTTCTCAACAGACAGTAAGATGCACTTAAGCATTTTATTTCTTACCTGTCTGGAGAAATCCCGGACGAGCCCCCAAATTGTTAGGTTTTTGCTCCTAATTCGTGCCTCATCCCAGACCTCTTATTTGGCAATTGAATGAGCAATCACTCAGCGCTGAGGGAGAATATAGTCTCATTTTATTGATAAGAAAAGAGAGAATATATAGAAAGAGTACAAGGGGTGTAGTATAGTTTCAGCCAATGAGAAAGAGAATACATCATATAGATCATGTTATAGGAATGTGATACATATAGAAAAACAAGTCTAAATATGGTCATCTATTGGTCAGGTACCCATGAGGTCCCTTAGCATCCCAAGGACCTTCTCCTAAGCAGGGACCATTCCCTGTTTCACATTCACTCCTAGTAGAGCCTTATATGGAAATGGTTCTGGTACATAGAAAACCATATGTTTAAAACATAGTATACAACTTTGACAGAGGAAAAAAAGGGAGCCTCAGTCCACATACTTTCAATGCTGAGACCAACATAAAATCTATCAATCACTCAATGGTCTAGGACCTCAATACATTGCAGATATGCTCATAGAATATAAACCTAACAGATCACTCAGATCATCAGGATCAAGTCACTTAGAAATACCAAGGGTTCACTCAAAGCAAGGAGAGTCTGCTTTTAGCTGTTACGCCAGCCGCAGCTGGAACCAGCTTCCAGAAGAGATCAGGTGTGCTCCAACAGTAGCCACATTCAAATCCAGACTCAAAACACATCTTTTTATCTATGCATTTGCTGATTGAGCACTGTGCTATGTCTGAACTGTTTGCACTTTATTTTATACGTATTATCTTTTTATTCTTTTAATTCCTTTTCCTGTTTTTATTTCATTTTTAATGTATTTTATATCTTTTATGTATCATCTTGTTATTCTGACTTTTAATGCATTTTAAATATTGCTGTCTGGTTGAAAGAGCTGGGAGAATTAGGAAGAAAGTGATTAGGTTAAAATTTGGTAAATTTGGATAGGGGACAAACCATGGGGAAATTTAAGCTGTAGTGCATGGTTAAGATATCTCTGGATTACAGTCAGGACACTTTCCAAAGGGGGAAATTTCCAAAGGGGAAATTTTAACTGCGTTGCATAGATAAGATATCTCCGGAAGGGGGATTAGGGCTGTGTGGTGCAGTTTGAGGTGTCTTGGCAAAAGGGGAGATTGAAACTGTTTATCAGTTTGAAGTGCCTTAACAGGTAGCAGTCCTGTCGTGTGAGGAAGATCCATTCAGATCTGCTCTGATGGATAGATCCATTTAGATCCACTCTGATGGACAACAACAACAACAACAACAACAACAACAAACTCCCTGAGACTTCCTAGCTCTTCCATCCAGATAGCAAAATTCTCTGTTTTTACTGTTATTCCTATTCCTTATGTTCTATTTTTATTATTCTTTTTTATGTAAAGCACTTTGAATTACCATTGTGTATGAAATGTGCTATACAAATAAAATTGCCTTGCCTTGCCTTGCCTTATATACAGTATATGTTGATTCTGTACAAGTTACCTAAACATTTGAAATAAATTAATTAAATAAATTTAAAAATATGATATGTTTCTTTGAAATCTAACCTCAACAGTTAATTCAACAGAAGTTCACCAAAGGCTGCTTGGAGAGATAATGTGTCAAAAATTCAACATTTGAATTTCAAAACATCTGTTATGAAAAAGTAAACTCATTGTCAGAGTCATTGTTGTGGTTCAAGTTCATCATTCTAGTGAAGTTGCTTTATTTTGCTGTGTTTTGCAACCTGCTCAGGACAGTGGTATCTTTAAAACTTGAGCAAATAACATGAGATACTGCTAATATAATTCAATTTAATGATGTCAAATGAGAAGTATACAAAACTGACAAAAGTAAATGCTCTAATATAAAACACTTATTTTTCACCTAATGTTCACCTAAACATTTGAAAACAAAGATTTACAAAGCTGTCAGTAGATTTTGGAAATGTTACACAAACAAAATATCATATCTAGTTCTTTACTTGTTCTGTTTAGGACTATAGTTTACTGTTTAATATTGTTCACTCAAACAACTTAACAGATTCTGTCTGATAATGGCGGACCTTTTTGTCCCTTTAAATCTTTGTACATTTACACTCTACTGTAAATTTGTCATGGGAGTAGCAGGGGCGATGAGAGGCAAGGATACTTTAGAAAACAGTATTTATTCCATGAACACATAAACACAAACATGACGACAAACAAAATAAAGGAGATTTACAACAGATGTAAAGACAATGACCAACAACTACTGACTGAAACATAAGGGAAAATACACGGATGGCCTCCATTTTTATATAATATATATATTTATATATATTTCTTTATATATATCACTGTTATCACAATAATTTCCAGCTCTTCTTCTTCAGCATACTGATAGGCTGTAACTTTGTGCTAGTTCTGTTGTTCAGCAGATTTATTGTTGAGATATGACTTCCCTTTAACTCTGCATGCTTTCTTTATATGCCCAGTCTTTCCACAATTGTGACATTTAGAATTTTTAAAATAACATTCCTGAGCATTGTGGTTTTGCCTTTACAACAATAGTATAATTGATTCTTGTGAAGAACAGTCTTTTCATTTACCTTATGCACTGTTGCTGCTGTTTTCCTCAGTTGTTGCGTCACGATCTGCTGAGAACAATTTCAAGTGCATGTGCAAAAGTGAGTGTGTACTCAATCTTCGTTGACATGCTTCACTTTGGATTCCGATAAAACAAAGCAATCACGTAGAGCCTCATCCAAACTGTGCACCAAAGTCACATTTCGACGCACATTGTTCAGCAACAGATTCCGTAGTATTCCATATGTGGAAGCTCCCACAGCAATCATCCATGTTATGTGCAATCATGAACAGTTCCACTCGTCACTTACACTAGATAACGTTACATAAAGCAACATCACTTCAAAAGAACTATATTTGAAACTAGACCTCTGAGTAATACTGAAGATATTGCTATAAATTACAGCAACAGAAATTTTAATTTTTCATATGATTTTTACCTGTATTCTTGTGAAATATGATGCTTATGGAACATGGTATGATGTTGGCTTAAGTGGTAATGTTTAACATAGTGTTAACATAGATGTTAGAAATAGAAAGAGCAAGATATGGTATGGGGACATGCAAGATGTATGTTAAAAACATGTCTGTGCTAACAATGTGTGGAAAGTTCCAGCCGCTAAGAGATGTTCCTAATATGGTAAAAGGACAGAGGCTTCGGCCTTGGAGGTTAGGATATAAAAGTGAGGGGAAGCTTTCGTTCTTTGTCTTACACTCTGCAGCTACTTGTGTTTCTGTATGACCTGTCTGACCTTTCTTGCAAGAAATAAACCCTTACCCTTTGCCCTTAAATGGGTTTGGGAGTTTTTTGTTTTTACTAAATTGGTGTACAGACACAGTCTCTATGTGATAATATCTAGGTGTAAGAGTTTCTATGTGTTGGGATTTATCTGACTTCTGTGACATGAGGCAGCTAGCACAAGTTCAGTGTAATAGAATCGCCAATAACTAGGGCACTTCTCAGTGGGTGCGTCACTGAGTGGAGAAAACGAGTTTGGAAGGGAACAGCATGTTTTGCCCCGTGACTATGCCGTCTCAGTCACCCATCTGCCCTGATGCATGTGCTCTACAGCCAGAACCGAACAATGTACGGGGTTCATTAAGCTAGTGACATCCAAAACATACTATTCTTGATTAAAGTTTGGATGCGTGTCTATAATTCTGAAATCTTCTCCATCAGCCTATTTCCCTGCATTTATGAAATGTGAATCCTTCATCGTGGACTTCATCGTGATGGACTGAAGTCGTGTGGATTAAGGACATACGCAGAACAGCAAAGGTTTCTTCTCTGCGATCCATGTGCTGAATTCACAGCTCATCTGGTTGTCTGCGTCCTGCGTCCTGCGGTCAGCGGAGGACAGAAAGTGCGGTGGGCGATGAAACATTTAAAGAGTTTCAAAACATCTGATATGAAGAAGTCGATTCATCATCAGAGTCATCGTTGTGCTTTAACTTATTGCGATGGTAAGCCTAACTTGATTATCTTTCAGTGAATCAGCTGTCAAAGAAGGAGAAGTTGGTTCATTTTGCAACCCACTCAGATGACTTGTGTCTTTGTTAGAAAACTTTAGCAAATAACCAGTGGACAGCAGAGATACTGCTGATACAGTGCAATTTAATGACGGCAAATGAGAAGTCCAAAACTGACTAAATTACTAATTTTAAAATGCTTAATTTCTCCAATATTCACTCAAAATTAATTTGAAACCAGAAACTGTGCATCTTTCCATTTACAAATCTAAATTTGACTTTGACATGCTGCTCAAAAGTCGGCCTGACCACTGGGAAAAGTCTCAGTTCCATCAGTCATCAGTCCATACCTGGTTACAGTCCAGATAAACCAGATATATAATACACCTATTTATATTTCAACAGGGTTTTACATTTTAGAATAATCTGTTTCTAGTTTACTCTCATACGTTATCATTTTAGATACAGTAATAAACAGGGTTTCTGCGGGTCTTGATTCACCCTTCCACAAAATAAAGCCTTAAAAGGGTCTTAAATCAAGTGTAGTATTAAATTCATAAAGGCATGACATTAAATGTTGCATGCACTGCAAAAAATTAAATAAATAAAATTATCCTGTTTTCCAATACAAATATCATTAAATCAACATACATTTACTTGAAATGCAAAATGAAGATGCCGAACTGAACAAAATGTAAGTTTACACTTAAGAAGAGCAAATATATATCAGTGAACTATGACTTTGAAATAAGTTGATTTTTCTGAGATCGTTGGCAGATATTTGTTCTTGTTTCAATCATAAACTCACTTCATTTTGATCAGTTTCTCTGAAAACAACACTTATCTTTTGATATTTTGCTTTTCAATGCGTCTTGATTTAAACTTCAGACATTTTTACTGGAAAACAAGACAAAAATATTGAAGAAGAATAGCACTCTTTTTGCAGTAGAAGTTATTTCCATATACTAGCTTTTGTAAAATGTATTAAAAAGTAATGGAGATCTGTTTGAAGTTGCATTTTAAAACTGTTGTTAATAAAACTCATTTCCCGCTCCATTAGACATTTATGTTTATGAACACATTGACATTCCCTTCAGTTTGGTTTTATTTACTTGGTCTTCTAGAGGTTTTTAAATGACTTCATTAAACCTGCAGAAACCCTGAATAAACTATTTTCCTAATTCATATATGAAGCCCACATGAGTATTGCCGATTTAGTTGATTAATACTTAAAACACACAAAAACAACATATTGCTTTGATCATAAACTTTTATTGCTTCAAAATCAAAGCAGGCAAAGCATGTAGAAAAGTCATGAACCCAATTTCAACACATTTCTTTTTTTTTTTTTTTTTTTAAAGAACAATGGATGTTGAATTATTATTATTAATTTATGTGCAATTTTCCCTCACTGAAAGCTGATGGGACATGCTGGTCACCATATGTTAAGAAAGATCCACATGAATGCATAATAGCTGTGAATATATGTGCACAAGCTGCAGTCGTGAAGCATTTGTAACCCCTGGTCTACATCACACGTGTGATCTTCCAGGTGATGGCCTTCAGAGATTTATAGTTTTTCTTCCAGTAGTACCAGTTGGCTGCAATATACAAAGTGCTAGCATCTTTCCCCCACAAATACTGACCAGTGGGGTTTGTGTTATAACAGTCCTTAAACCAAAATCCTCCTCCCCATTTTAAAGCACAGTTTTCACTGCCCTGAAGGTCTTGGTCTTTGTCAAAGGTGGAGAACTTCATTCCATTGTGGTAAGTCAAAGAGTCACCTGCAGAAACGAGAAACTTTCATTATAGAGACACTTTCATTTAGACATCTTAAAAATAAATAAATAAATAAATAAATAATCTAGTTTGTGTAGATTCCTCATTTTAGTCACACAATAGAAAACTGGAAAATTAAACATTTGTAGATTGTTTTACCTGCTCCTCCATCTACAAAGCCGCTGACATGCAGTTTGTACCCATCAGACTCGGCGTCCACAGAGAAGGACTCGTACACAGCGTAAGCCTTCGTCCCATCAAAGTCCTCCAGATCTACTCTCAGTTTATACCGATTCCTGCGTGTCAGCAGGTGAATAAACTCTAAACCTATTGAAAACATGAAATGAAACCGGTTTAGTAGATTAACTAATGCCCAAATAAATCTGCATTTATACTATGGTCCAGATAAAGGGTACATTCACATGACAACAATGTGCTAAAAACTGAAACATTTTTTTCCTTTATGTATTTCTCATTCACGCAGATCAGCAGAAACGACTAAAAACGCTTTACTCTGCTGCCAGGCCAGTAGTTGGCAAAGTCACTTTGCATGATGTAACCGTTTTCACTAATTTTTTTGCCAAAAACGTCACAAAAACACTCACCCAGCCAGTATTCTCCTTCTTTATTACCAAAACCCCATTTATAACTGTCCCATGGCCTAAAGAAATTCACCTCACCGTCCATTCGCCTGAGAATCACCTGAAACATTCATAAATCATTCATCGCTTTCACACATCATTTCACATCATTCATCTTTTTTAAATTAAGATGTTCAGGGAGTAAAGCATTAAAAAAGCTTTTGATTTTTTTTTAAGTTGACAAGCTTTCATTTCTGACCCTAGCATCACCAAAAGTGTGACAGTCTGTTATGGAACTATTAAATTCAGTAAAATAAACAAAGACAAATAAAAGAACAATTTTCAAATGAGTGACAATTTGGATAATAGTTTACAATGTTACTATAAAATATGCAAATGGTATCATTCAAGCCGCTAATACAATAAGGCCTCGAGATAAAACACTCTTGCTCAGATTGAAACTCTTACCGTCCAGTTGCCTTTGCTGTGATTTTCTCCGCTGGGGATCATGTCACAGTAGATCTGCACCGGTCCATCTATTGAGGAGACGGTGTACACGCTCTCCTCACAGCGTGTACACCGAGCGTGTCCTCGGTGTACACGCTCTCCTCAATCTCCTCAATACACGCTGCTGGTTTTATCACTTGAATAAACATCAGAGCAGTCAGTGGCAAGAAAGCAATTAGAGTTGACCACTTCAGTCCCCATCAACATGGGAAACACCGCAGACAAACACAGCAACACCTGAGAGAGACACACAACTGATGTTTGATGTCTGACTAAATCTTACTTACATTCTTACACACAGAAACTCACAATCATGTTTGAGAAGTTTCTTCAGAAGTTCAGCTCAGAGGATTCAGTGGGATTTGCTCCTGAAATACAGTTCAGACAAATGAAATCGCCTTTAGTTGAACAAGATAAATTCTGTCATTAAAGAAAAAAGACCAGAGACCTGCATCATTTTCAAAATGACCAGAAATAAAACTCACCGTATGAACTGAGAATCTGTTGAATGTTCAGGCGAGAGACGTGTCTTTAAATATCTCTCC
Source organism: Megalobrama amblycephala (assembly GCF_018812025.1). Taxonomy (NCBI): domain Eukaryota; kingdom Metazoa; phylum Chordata; class Actinopteri; order Cypriniformes; family Xenocyprididae; genus Megalobrama; species Megalobrama amblycephala. Next base: position 30,403,020 of record NC_063044.1, on the reverse strand, counting down.
AACTGTCAGGATCCTCCTCTGTATTTGCAAAAAAAACCCTAAAGCTTACCTTCAAATCTTTATTGGACACTCATGGGTTAGATGCCATAAAAGGAGAAGTTTTTGTTTATTTTTGCCCCTTTTTTTGGCAACCTGCTTTATCATCTTCAGAGGAAACAAAAGACACATTTATTTCATCTGAAAGTGATGATAAAGTAATTTATCTAGAAACCGATTGCAACAGACCCCTTAAGCAAAAGATTTAAGAAAATCCTTAATCATTTGTATCATAATTTGTATTTTGTTAGCTTAAGGTGTTTGTTCCAACCAGGTCCTGGTGACTTTCTGACATGCAAACATTCAAAAAATTTTAACATGATGTTGGTGACTAAACATGCATTGACAAATCAAACTGATGTACTTTGTGGTAGTGTTACATAAGTGTAGTATTCATGTATTTTACACTCTCTGGTTCTCATACCATAAACAGGGCTTAATAGTAATAATTAAAAATATAGCTGCAAGTAGAAGTCAAGGGGCAAAGCAAAAAGAAGGCACGATAAGTCATGCCAGCATTGCTGGGATCATCAGACCAACTGCAACAATGAGCAATTAAAGACATTAAGATGATTTTAGGCAAAATGGCTGAAAAATCAAGAAAACAATCACTAGTAATATGATTTAATGGTTTATGACTTTCGACCAATAGGTGGCGCTGTTATGAAATTGATGTGGTGTGGTCAGAGTGAGGTGATAATGACACATGCAAAGTTTGGTGTCAATATGCCAAAGCACTGCAGGGATACAGCCTTTTGTGGCATCATGCCATCAACACGAAATCCATAACTTTTTGCCATCAACACGAAATCCATAACTTTTTGCCATCAACACGAAATCCATAACTTTTTGCCGGCATGTTGTGAAGATGATACAATTAAATTGTTCTGAAAATTGGACCAACGTTCTAGAATGATTTGAAAGAGTAGGTTTAAAAAGATCAAAATGCCGGACAGGAAGTTCGGCTGAGTATGGAAAAATTGGTATCCATGGAATATATTAAGACAGTTTCATTATAACAGGTAAAATTAATCAAGAGTTATTTCATTTTTGGAAATTTCATTCTAACTTTTGGCCACAAAGTGATGCTGTCTCAACTTTTTGAGTACCTCCAGGGCATGGTGCTGATGGCACATAAAGTTTCTTAACGATATACCAATGAGTTTATAAAATATAGCATTTTATGAAAAAAATGAAAATAGCACCTAATCTAAAGAGTTTTGTGATATTTGGCCAAACCGTTCAGAAGTGATAAGCAAAAAGAGCAATTTTTCATATCTCCTGACCACTAGGTGGCACTGTGCTGAAACTCTGCAGGTACCCTCAGGTCATTGTTGTGAAGTTTGGTCAGAATACGCTAAAGCGTTTTGGAGATATACCCTACGTCCCAATGTCCATACTGTAAGTGTCACGGAATGAAGGGAGGATGCAGATGCAAGTTAAATCTCTTTAATAGAGCTACACACCGAAGGTAGTCAGATTCAACATACACACAAAAACATATAACAGTCAGCAGGAGAGTGGTAACACAGGGACGTCGATGGGCGGTGAAGATCCGTGATGAGTGGTGACCGAAGAGCAGTGTCCGTGAAGTAATCCGTGAGTGAAGTCCAGAGAGTAATCCAATAAGAACACGAAAACCAGGAAGCAACGAGTCGAAGTCCAGTCCAGGGAAACACACAACAAGCAACACGGGAAACAACACACGGACACCGCACAACGATCTGACAAACAAGGGACGAAAGACAAGGCGTTAAATAGGCAGATGGTAAGTGCTCACAGCTGCCGCTGATCAGCAATCAGCGGCGACGCCCACACAACACAATCAGGTGACACACCCGCACCATCACACAGACACCAGAATGAGACAGCGGATTCATGAACCGTGACAGTACCCCCTCCCCTAGGAACGCCTCACGGCGTTCCCAGAACTCCTTACCTGTCAATTGTAATCATCGATAAGGGAGTGATCCAGAATGTCCCTAGCAGGAACCCAACTTCTCTCCTCCGGACCGTAACCTTCCCAGTCCACCAAGTACTGGAATCCGCGCCCCCTCTGCCTAGAGTCCAGAATACGATTAACCGAATAGGTCGGTTCCCCGTCTACGAGCCGCGGCGGTGGGGGAACCGGAGAGGGCGGATTAAGATGTGAATGAAAAACAGGTTTAATTTTGGAGACATGGAAGGCGGGGTGAATCCTCCTGTACGCCGGAGGCAATTTGAGTCGGACTGCCACTGGGCTAATAATTTTAGTGACAGGAAACGGGCCGATGAATTTGGGAGCTAACTTATTGGCAACAGAACGGAGCGGAATGTTCTTGGTAGAAAGCCACACTTTTTGACCCACGACGTATACGGGAGGCTTCGACCGGTGGCGATCAGTCTTAGCCTTGGTGCCCGCCCTCACTTGCAACAGAGTCTCGCGGGCTCTGTTCCAAGTGCGGTGGCACCTCTGGACAAAGGCGTGAGCGGAGGGGACCGCGACTTCGGATTCCAGACTGGGAAACACAGGTGGCTGGTAACCTAAACTACATTCGAACAGAGAGAGGCCCGTAGAAGACACTGGTAACGAATTGTGTGCGTACTCAATCATAGAGAGTTGTTGACTCCAGGAGGAAGGATTCTTGGACGCCAAACATCGCAACATATGCTCTAAATCTTGGTTGGCTCTCTCGGTCTGCCCATTGGTCTGGGGATGGAACCCAGAGGAAAGACTAACCGTCGCGCCCAGCCGTCTACAAAACTCCTGCCAAAATTTGGACACAAACTGGGGACCCCTGTCGGACACCACATCCACCGGGAGGCCATGTAACCGAAAGATGTGGTCTACGACAGTAACCGCTGTCTCCTTGGCAGAGGGCAATTTGGTCAAGGGAATGAAATGGGTCGCTTTCGAGAACCGGTCCACTACGGTCAAAACGACCGTGTACCCCTGGGAGGGTGGGAGGGCGGTGACAAAATCTAGAGCGATGTGGGACCAGGGTCTCGAATGGACAGACAGCGGTTGGAGTAACCCATCTGGAGGGCGGTTGGAAGTCTTACCAGTGGCACAAACCGAGCAAGCCAAAACAAAACTGCAGATGTCCCGAGCCATAGCAGGCCACCAGAATCGTTGCTTGACCAAAAATCTGGTTCGATTAACCCCTGGATGACAAGCCACGTTGGAACTATGACCCCACTTGATGACGCAGGACCTTAACCCCTCCGGCATAAACAAACGGTTCGGTGGGCACCCGGGCGGAGGCGTTACCCCTTCTAAGGCCGCCAGGACCTTCGATTTGACCTCCCATGTAAGAGTGGAGACTACTAACGTCTCAGGAAGAATACACTCGGGAGTAGACGGGCGCTCGGATAGATCAAAAATACGAGATAAAGAATCGGGCTTGATGTTCTTGGAGCCCGGGCGGTACGATAGAGCAAAATCAAAACGTCCGAAAAAAAGTGCCCACCGAGCCTGCCTGGAGTTGAGTCTTTTAGCCGATCGAATATATTCTAGGTTCTTGTGATCCGTCCAAACGATGAAGGGTACCCCCGACCCCTCCAACCAATGACGCCATTCTTCCAATGCTAATTTGACAGCCAACAACTCTCTGTTACCAATGTCATAATTGCGTTCCGCGGGAGACAAACGATGAGAAAAGTACGCGCAGGGATGCATCTTATCGTCTGAGGGCGCCCGCTGGGATAGAACTGCGCCTACCCCCACCTCTGACGCATCAACCTCCACCACGAACTGACGCAAAGGATCAGGGGCAATGAGAATGGGGGCCGAAACGAAGCGGCCCTTCAGTTTGGCAAATGCAGCCTCAGCTGCATCTGACCACCTGAAGGCCGTTCTGGGGGAGGTCAAGGCGGTCAGAGGTGCGGCTAGTTGGCTGAAATTGCGAATAAAACGCCGGTAAAAATTGGCGAACCCCAGAAACCGCTGTAGGGCCTTACGGGAATCTGGACTTGGCCAATCCACCACAGCCTTAACCTTGTCAGGATCCATGCGAATTCCCTCAGACGAAACGATGTGTGCATGAAATTCACATTTCTCCGCCTTGACAAAAAGCCCATTCTCTAACAGACGCTGGAGCACTCGTCTGACGTGTTGCACATGTTCCTGGAGAGACGACGAAAATATCAATATGTCACCAGGTAGACATATATGAACTGATCAACCATGTCTCTCAACACGTCATTAATGAGTGCCTGGAAGACCGCAGGCGAGTTGGACAGCCCGAAGGGCATGACCAAGTATTCAAAGTGCCCTCTGGGGGTGTTAAAAGCGGTCTTCCATTCATCCCCCTTCCTAATGCGGACCAAATGATAAGCGTTCCTCAAGTCCAATTTAGTGAAAACGGACGCTCCCTGCAACCTCTCAAAGGCTGAAGACATCAACAGCAAAGGATAAGTATTCTTTACCGTGATGTTGTTCAGCCCTCGGTAATCAATACAAGGTCGCAGAGATCCGTCCTTCTTCCCCACAAAAAAGAACCCCGTCCCCGCTGGAGAAGAGGAAGGGCGGATGAACTTCGCTGCCAGAGAATCAGAAATGTATTTCTCCATGGCCTCCCTCTCGGGAACAGATAGAGAGTATAATTTGCCCTTAGGCGTGACAAAGGACCTTTTCAAAGACAAGACCTGTGACACAAAGTGCTCCATTCAGTGATGGTGTTGAGCTGCCAGTCGATCCGGGGATTGTGCTTAGTGAGCCAGGGATGTCCAAGAACTACAGGTGCGTGTGGTGAGTCCATGAGCATGAACTGAATCCTTTCGTTGTGGTTACCGGAGGTGATGAGGGTGACGTAATCCGTAGTCTGAGAGATGTTAGGGAGACGTTGACCATTGAGTGCGTTGACTGTAATCAGGTGAGTGAGCGAAGAGATGGGTAGTTCGTGCTGTTGTGCAAAGATGGTATCCATAAAGTTCCCCTCAGCCCCGGAATCAATGAGTGCATCGCAAGTGACGTTGTGAGTCGCCCATCTCAGTCTTACCGGGAGAAGGGTGGATGGTGAGGACTTCTCAGCGGAGATCCCGCCTGATAGTAGCCTCAAGTTTACTATCGGGCTTGGTCTTTTACTGGGCAAGACCTGAGGAAGTGTCCCGATGCATCGCAGTAAAGGCATAAGCCCAGGGATCTCCGCCTTTCTCTCTCCTCCCGGGAAAGCCGAGCTCTCCCTACCTGCATGGGCTCAGGATCTGACGTGGGACCGACCGTATCAGCAACACTGGCCGTACGGCCCTCCGCTCCCGGCGCTCTGGTGCTGGGAGCTTCCAAGGACTTCAGTCTCTGGAGACGGGAATCCACCCGTAAAGCGAGGTCGACTAGCCCGTTGAAGGTTTGAGGAAGATCTAGGGCGTAAATCTCGCGATGGATACGGTCGGCCAGCCCATGCAGGAACACATCCCACTGCGCCTCCTCGTTCCATCGGCACTCTGCCGCGAGGGTGCGGAACAGGATGGCGTAGTCCGCGACCGTGCGGCTGCCCTGCTTGAGTTCGGTGAGCTGACGAGCGGCCTCCTTGCCCGCAACCGCACGGTCGAACACCCTCTTCATCTCCGTGGAGAGTGCCAGGAACGAGGTGCAGCACGGGTCTTGATTCTCCCACACCGCCGTTCCCCATAAGGCCGCCTTCCTGGTAAAAAGGGTAAGGACGAACGCCACCTTGGATTCTTCATGTTCGAAGGTGCGAGGCTGCAGTGAAAAATGCAAGGAACATTTATTCAAAAAGGCTCTGCAAAATTCAGGCTCACCGGCGTAACTCTGGGGCACAGGAAGGTGGGGCTCCGGCAGATCAAGTAATCGCTGGAGCGACGCGGGGGGAACAGGCGGTGTGGGTGGCGCAGTGGGAGCACGAAGTTGTTGAAGTTCCCGGGAGAGCTCGGACACCTGTGTTACCAGCGCTTGGACGGCGCGTCCGGTGGAAGTGATGCTCTCCTGCTGCTGGTCCATGCGGGAGATGCTGTGGTTGATGAACTCCGTTAAAGCTGCTGAACTCGCTGCATCCATGTTGGTCAGATCGTTCTGTCACGGAATGAAGGGAGGATGCAGATGCAAGTTAAATCTCTTTAATAGAGCTACACACCGAAGGTAGTCAGATTCAACATACACACAAAAACATATAACAGTCAGCAGGAGAGTGGTAACACAGGGACGTCGATGTACGGTGAAGATCCGTGATGAGTGGTGACCGAAGAGCAGTGTCCGTGAAGTAATCCGTGAGTGAAGACCAGAGAGTAATCCAATAAGAACACGAAAACCAGGAAGCAACGAGTCGAAGTCCAGTCCAGGGAAACACACAACAAGCAACACGGGAAACAACACACGGACACCGCACAACGATCTGACAAACAAGAGACGAAAGACAAGGCGTTAAATAGGCAGATGGTAAGTGCTCACAGCTGCCACTGATCAGCAATCAGCGGTGACGCCCACACAACACAATCAGGTGACACACCCGCACCATCACACAGACACCAGAATGAGACAGCGGATTCATGAACCGTGACAGTAAGGCAACCCTGCATCGGTCCAAAAACGGAGCCCGACACCCCCGGGCGAAGGTTAACGCGTGTATGCCTTTTCAGCGTCTCTGAATGTTCACTTAATTTCACTCGTTTAATCTGACTCCAATTTCAAATGATCATTACTCTTAGGTTGTGTTTCCAATTAGAACTTAATCATTTGTTATGTATTAATTTAGATTTTTGGATTATTCTGATTACCTTGTATCTTAAATTATTCCGTTCACTGCAGTCCCGGTATCGCTTTAGAAGAGTCACTTCGGCCGTTTAGCTCCCTTCCCGATCACAAACTCTTCAGTTCTGACCTTAAACATTGGATGCAGGGTAAATATCTACCTTTAAGTCGGTCGCGCTCTGCTTACTCGTAACAAAAAGCATAGTTTTGATATATTTACGAAAACTGCAACTTATTTAACACTCTGAGGTCTAAAAACGCGCCGGCGCGTTTTGCAGTTTTTTTTTCACATTGCAGCAAAACAGACTTAAAATACTCCGTCATTTTTTATCATAGAGACATAAGTAATATATCAATTGAAACTATAGAATGTCTTCTTTTTTTTGTGTACACTCACAATCAAAATAAAACTTTGTGCTTTTTAAAAATAAATAAAATATACAGGGTGTGCTGTCCTGCCATCTCCGTCTCTGCAAACATCATTCTAAAAGGTCACTAAAAGTAACTAAAATAGACGGCTTATACATGCTACATGGACATGAGAGATATGAGTTTGCAAAGCTTTAAGTGTCTACTTTTAAACGAAACAAATAAATTCTAAAAAAAATATTCTCCCTTTATGTAATCAGTATAAAAGTAAAGAGAGGTACTGTTTCTCCTGTCTTACCTAATTATCTTTAATGTGTGCCCGCCCACGCGCAGAGCGCTCTATTCATAAGATAATGTGCTGAGGCGATCTATGCAAACTGTAAACGCCCCTAACAGCGTCTTAAAAAGCATCAAGTTTCATCAGATTCATTCGCTTTCCTGCGCGTTTGGAAGATGGCACGCTACTCAGGTGAGCAGGCTCTTCAGATGGTCCTGGACAGTGAGGAAGAGTTCACTTTTTCCTCGGAAGAAGAACACGACTCTGACGATGAACGTCTGTATTTTGAAGAGCGACTTGATCCAGCTGAAGATACAGTTTCTGATGAGTAAGTGATTTAGTTTTACTTAAATTATTTGACGTGTTTTTTCTATATAAGCGTACATATATATTTGCCTTATATTTACATCTAGGCCTATCTATATAACTCTATATAACTTTATCTCATAAAAATGCTTATAAATAGAATGCTTTTCTGTTGATATACTTAAATTATTTGACGTATTTTTTTTATATAAGCGTACATATATATTTGCCTTATATTTACATCTATCTATATAACTTTATCTCATAAAAATGCTTATAAATAGAATGCTTTTCTGTTGATATTCGACTTGTTATTAATATGCATAGATACGTTGGATACACGCGTTAGATCGATTAACTGCATGCAGTTGAATAGCATATTATGGTAGACGTGAATGTGCTAAAATATGCTTGGTTGTGAAATGCGCGAACGTGTTGCTATTCACTAAATGTGCTAACTGATATAGCAGACTGTAACGTTTACACATTCGCACACTTTGTCCGGTAATGGCCAATTGACAAACATATACAGCATGCTTGTATACCTGTTACTTTCCTGTCCGTTATGCATAGGTAATGGTATGAGAGTAGTATCTTATATGCTAATAATAACAGTTTTTTTGTTTTGTTTTAGAAATGTGGATCCATCACTCTCGCATTCACCTGCAATTCTCACTAAGAGGGCACGCAGCAACACAGGCGATAATGAGAAAGAGTAAGTACACGTTTACCCACTATATGTGCAAACTGATATAGCAGACTGTAACGTTTACACATTCGCACACTTTGTCCGGTAATGGCCAGTTGACAGACATATACAGCATGCTTGTATACCTGTTACTTTCCTGTCCGTTATGCATAGGTAATGGTATGAGAGTAGTATCTTATATGCTAATAATAACAGTTTTTTTTTTACAATTTGTTTTTTTTAGGAATGTGGATCCATCACTCTCACATTCACCTGCAATTCCCAGCTTCAAAACGGACCAAAAGTGACCATGTACCGGTTCCAGCAGCAGAGCTAACATCAGATGCAAGGAATAATGCCACCGCTGGTCGTCGGAACTGCATGCTTTACAGCTTGGTAAAAGGCAAGACACACCTTGGAAATGCCAGGCATGTGACATTTACTTGTGTCTTCAGCTGAAAAGGAACTGTTTTCAAAAATGGCACACAGATGTGTGACTGTTCAGATTCTCTGTTCACCACCTCTCACTGACCATTGGGCTGCAAAGATTATCTATATGTGATCAAGCAGGTTATGTATAGGGTGTAAAAGTGGGCTTTTTTTATAAACCTTACCTTTATTTGCCTGTATACACAAAATGTGCCTTTGACCCTAGTTTATATGTGGATTATATTGTTAACTTTATTTTAAATAAAAAAGAAAAAAAACAATGATATGTCTTGTCTTTGCATTTTCTTAGTTGACTCAGTCACATTCCTGACTGAATGGCTCATTATGCGGCTCATTAGGGGCAGGGTCTTAATCTCCCCAGGTGTAAATCACTTCATTATTCATGAAGAGTCACACCTCTTCGCATATGGCCTACCTAAACAAAAAGTGTCTTAGAAATTTAAAATCAATACAATGTTTTATGTGTCAGAGTAGGGAGGATCATTTCCACATCATTTTGAAGCAAAAACTCTACACTAAAATATACAATTCTCAAAAGTCTTGTGAAAAAACATTTAGTATGCATTTTGAGGTATTGTTTCAGTTACTTTTTTTTTTTTTTTTTTTCAATAACCACGCATAAACATTATTCCTTTAAAAACACAAACATGTACATACATGTTCCTCACATATTATGGTAGCCTAGTTTGTGCTGAATACAGTGTAATGACACTTTTGTCATTAATATGTTTATAACCAACTGATAAAAGCACAAATGTCAGGGCATGTCAAAACTTCTCCAGGGCCCAAAATCAGCCTCAGACTCCAGAGGGTTAACCGTGATAGTTAGCAGTGATTGTCAGAAATCAGAATGGACTCAATTGATGTGCTCTATGCTCCATCCATCAAACCTTCCGTATGATCAATCCTGAACACAGATTTGAGGTAATACCTTCGCTTTGATCTACTAGAAATAATGAATTAAGAATAATACAGAATAAACCAAATATAACATTTTATTTGTCAAGTAAAAATGTATCATGCCAATTACATTACAATTAGACAATTAAAGCCAATTCAGAAATGATAAATGCATAACATGGATTACTCAAAGAAATGATGTTTTATAAACGTAGTTCAGGAGGAACAAGTCAAATAAGATACCCAATCATTACAACATCTTAATCATTACCTCATCTCAACCAGCTGTCAACAATCTGTAATCAACGTATCTACCCAATCGGCATGAGTTCAGGCCTGTATATAATCACAGTCAAACTCACCCAAGATCCTCGACAGTTCAAACACCACCCCGTCTCTCACACTCTCTGGATTACTTCATATAATCTAAAAGGGGGGGGGTACCTGTGTTCGGGCCGATTACCGAGCTCGGAGCCCTCTCCCCGGACAGCACGCCAAATACGTTTACCAATTAATTTACCTGACTTATTTGTAAGTGTGAACTCGTGAAATGCATATACACAGGGACATGTGAATATCTTCAGATATTCAAACATCTCTGTGGGGGGCCTCTGGCTACAGGTGATCCCCCCTGACTGCTTTGCTTTTTACCTTATATACAGACCAGAACAAAGAGTTGTAAATGTTTATTACACCAACACCTGTTTTGAGGTAGAGGAGAAGAGACACCACCCAAAAAGAGGACAGAATTTTCCTTAGTTTTCAATCTTCTTCATAACACCAGTGACTGCTGTGAAATTGAGACCATTTTACCAATCGCACTGAGACATTTAAAATGATACCAAACATAAAAAGGGAAAAACAATAAATACACAAGTTACATGATCTGTTTTGAATAACTTTCAGTCAGGGGGAAGGGAAGGTGTGTTTGTGTGTGTGTGGTGGGGGAGGCGTTGTCACTTGCTACTTCTTTGAGATCTTCTCTAGGCAAGTTTTATTGCTTTATTGCAGGATGCTTGATCTCAGTTTCTGTTTATCAGGAAAATCAAGCCTTACAATACTATCCATCCTAAATAGTATGTGAGATTAAAATAAGTGCATGTCCCAAAGCATAGTATGTTGAAAAGAGTATGCCAAAAGTCCCCGGATGGTCTACTATTTCCGGTAGATTTTCGAAGTGTGGATCCGTGCACACTATGGCTGCATTCCACTCCAGTTTTAGACACGCACTCGTGAACTTCCCTACACACTTCCCCTCGGGGGAATCCCTGCCGCCATTTTGAAGTGCGTTCCACTTCGTGAATTGGACGAGGGAAGTTTACATGGACAGACCCTCGCTCCCTCGATTTTAACCGAGGGAGCGAGTCTACTTCACATGTACACTTCAGGCAGCTCCATAACCCACAATGCAACACGATTATGACGTCAGCGCATATTGCGTTTAATTTACCCTACCACAAACAATTATATGATATATTAATTATTTTTTTAAACATTTAAAATACACATATATACATATAGAATGCTGTATTAAACAAATTTGTAAGGGGAAAAAATAAATAATAAATCAGCTCCATTGCGGATTCCAAGTGATCAAGGGCTTAGGACGTTCCAGTTCAGCCCATTGCAAAGGTTCCGCCAGAAGTGGGCACTCGTGCAACGCAAGCAATGACGTACATCCGAGTCAACGAGACCGAGGGAAGTTACCGAGGGAAGTTAGCGAGGGAAGGGCATTTAAAAACCGAACTGGAACGCAGCCTATAAATGCTAATATTGCCCACAACCCATTGTGCGTTGGACGAGGATTCAGTTCAGAACTACAAACACGAGTAAAAAGTGTTAAAAAACTACAAAACATGGCGGAAATGCGCGATCGACACTGAGAGGTTTGAGTGACTAATAATCAGTTCAACCTCATAGAAAATATTTATTTAATGTTATCTGTGTTATTTTTCATCTGCAAATACCAATGTGGACTTTTATAAAGATCCGATTGGCCATTAACTTTTAAATGCATCATTATGGATTAATAAGAGGAGAGTTCTCCACATGAAAGACCCGTGACTGCAGAACAACGTGCAGCATTTCTCACTGATACAGTAGGAAATTAACTAAATGAAATGTGGAGGATGTAAGATGATTGATAGGCCAGTTTACGGTGACAGAGAGAAAAGATGCGACAGAGAGAAAAGACGCAATTGTATGACGTGATAGTACTGTATGTCCCAAAGCTTGTCTACTCTTTTGCTACACACTCAAAAGTAAGTACTTTTTGTTCACAGAAAGAGTACATACTTTTAGGGCGTAGTATAAGTAGGCAAATTGGGACGCAGCAATAGCCTCATGTTCATTTTGGCGTAGGGTGACCATATGCGCCTGTCCAGGATTTCTAAATTGCCTAAAATGGCTTGAGCCCTTGCCTCTTTAATTGTGAAAGTGGTCATATTGATGTGCCCCCGGAACGCGATTTAGGAACGAGATTTCTACACGGATGTCTGTGCAAGCCACTGTTCTTATTGACATTCTTCATGCAATACATTAAAATGTTGTCGTATCTGCAGTGCTTTGACCGTTCTCTGTAGATCCAGCCTTCTTGCAAGCCACGATCGGTTGATTATGTATAATGCATGCTATTGGTCAAATTATTTTTCAATCGTTACCTTCCGCAAATATGAAAACAAAAGCAAAACTGGACATTTTATGCAACTTAGAAATCCTGGACAGGACGCGTCCTGGGAGAATGGCGCATATGGTCACCCTATTTTGGCGTGCTTTTCATCAAATTAGTTTGTAGCCTAAGTGTTTGCTATTTGAGAATGGTTTAATGAATCGACTTGAACTTTTTGTCTGTATGGTCTGAAGATGATCTGGGTCAATTTTTGTTAAAATCAGAACAACAGCCTAGGAGTTATAAAAAAGTAGGTTTCAAAATGGTTGATCATTTTTCCTCACTGCTAAATCAAATTCAGTCAATAGCCAGGTTTCCATACAAGGATTTTTTTTGCAAAAAAACGTTTAGAGCTTTAAAATGTGTCGCAATATAGCTGATCTAATGAATCTAATGTCAACATTGTTTTTCTATTTATTTTTAGTGCATAAAATCTATATTGATAGTTGAAATGTCACAAAAATGAGTTTGGAAACACTTTTTGTCTTGAAAAGGAGCAAATAAATGTGGTGTCGCATGACAGAATTAGTCTATTCCCACAGCGTCCGCACGTTCGTGTGTTGCTCCCGTTAAAGCTCCGTAGCTCAAAGGAGCATCACAAGGATGAGGAAAATACGTATCATATGCTTATTTTTGTCAAGCTGCAGAGATTTTTTCCTCATCCTTGTGATGCACCTTTGAACTACAGGTGTGTAGTTCAGGTGTGTATTTCGCCGGGTGCACCGACCATTTTCCCGTCTTTAAACTAGCAAAAGTGGATTCGGACAAGCCCTAAGTGCACTTGCGCTGTGCGCTTTAGACCATGTGCTTAGATCGTTAAAATAGGGCCTTTAAAATCAATGCACCACAACCTAGCATAATAAAGAAAATGATTAATCTAGAAAGAGATATTTACATATCACTGGAGAGAACAAACAAAAACCCAAAGCTGAATGAGATTCTATCTTTGTCAAAACAATGTGTAGTAATATCTCTTCTCTGCCAGGGACAGAAAAGCTGCTAAACAAAATGTGGATTCAGTGACCATGAGATGGCCATAAAAACAGAAAGGCATAAAAAGACATGGAAGATCTGCAGTCTCTGCACATCACGATAGGCCGAGAACATGTTTAAAGGGTTAGTTCACCCAAAAATGAAATTTCTGTCATTAATTACTCACCCTCATGTCCTTCCACACCTGTAAGACCTTCATTCATCTTCAGAACACAAATTAAGATATTATTGATGAAATCCGATTTATCTGTTTATGACTCATCCATAGACAGCAATATAATCAACACTTTCAAGCTCCAGAAAGGAACTAAAGACATGGTTAAAACAGTCATGTGACTGCAGTGATCCAACCTTAATGTTATGAAGAGACGAGAATACTTTTTGTGCGCAAAAACAAAACAAAAATAAGGACTTTATTCAGCAATCTCTTCTCTTCTGTGTCATTCTCATACGTTGTTTACATCCAGCGCTTCCAGTTTCTGCGTCAGAACGCCGACTCATTATTGGCCGGCTCCTGCGTCAGCATCACACTCATGCGTCGTGCTGATCACATGATCAGCTTTGACCAATACTGAGATGGCATTCGGATGTAAACACGGAAGCTTCGCTGTGTTACTGCATCACCTGCGTAAGATAATGAAGAGATTGTTGAATAAAGTCATTATTTCTGTTTTGTTTTTGCGCACAAAATGTATTCTCGTCTCTTCATAACATTAAGGTTGAATCACTGCAGTCACATGACTGTTTTAATGATGTCTTTAGTTCCTTTCTGGACCTTGAAAGTGTTGATTATAGATATTGAGTCATATTCCTCTCAGATTTCATCTAAAATATCTTAATTTGTGTTCTGAAGAAGAACGAAGGTCTTACGGGTGTGGAACGACATGAGGGGAGTAATTAATGACAGAAACTTGACAGTATGACAGTATGAAATAGAAATGCTTCAGCAGCTTCACATGATGGTGGTTTGATACAAGTTGGTCTTCAGTAGTTCTCAAACTATAATATTTATTGTTAAGCCTATAATTTACAGTATTACAAAACAGCACACATTCATTACATTACATTATTTCCTGTTTAGCACTCCCTCTACTCCACTTTAAGTCCAGCAAAATGTACAAAAAGTGAACCATTAATAATTTGAGCTGAGGGGGAATTCACATGCAGCAGCGCCCCCTAGCGGACAGATCTGCAAAGACAGATATCAATACAGTTCCTACAAAAATATTTCAGTGCCACTTACAAATCAACACAACCCTTCCTGACAGTTCAACACAACAGCTTCTTACAATGGATGTAAATGAAGAAATCTTTCTGGAGAATTTAAAACAGAAATGCGACTCGTCGGTCCACTAGTTTCTATGGCAATACAGCTGCTTTATTAAAAGAAAAAAGTACCTTAAAGCTGAAATCCATCCTGAATGATGACAACACAGAATAAAATACTATCACTAGTGATCATCAAATCCTTTTAACCGTTTATTTTACAGACTTTCCCCCGGTTTCACAGACAAGGCTTAAGCTAGTCCTAGACTAAAATGCATGTTTGAGCTGTTTTAACTGAAAGCAACTTGCTCTGACATATCTTAAAATATGTCCCTGCCATTGTTTTTTCTCAAAATGCACACAAGTTATGTTTTTTTCTAGTGTACGCTTATAAAAGCTACTTAAATATCCTAATTGAACTAAGGCCTAATCCTGGCTTAGGCTAAGCCTTGTCTGTGAAACCGGGCCTTTGTGTTTAAGTCTTCCACTTTTTTCACAAAACATTTGCTCTCTAGAAACCCAGTCAGTTTGGGTTAAAAGTTCAAATATTAAACGGCGGAGCTTCAAGAGCTGATTCTCCAGTGTCAGGATTCAGTCAGGACACACTATAATGTCAGAAACTGCGAATACATGCTGCATTGAGATAGAACAGGTATAGTTTAATTACGGTTATAACTTATATTATCTTCTTGTTTTTATCCACTATATTAGCACAAGCCAGTTGTACTGGACCCCGTTCGACTTTACCAATGAGTTTTATGACGTTTATTGTACTTCACACAAAATATGAAGCAGCTGTTTTCACTCTAGAAAATCACTTTAAGAGCTTAATAAAACACAGTGCACTCCCTTGCATTATCATCAACATACACAGCGAAGTACACAGAAACACTCGTTACAACTAACAGTGAACAAATATATAAAGACCTTATGCCTTTTCGGGTGGTGCTTAATAAACTGGTAAACTTTACATCCGTAAATCAACTCCGATGAACTGTAATAAAGTGCTCTCACCTTCATTACTGCCGTATCCAGTATCACTCTGGAGGCTGTAAGCTGGATCACAAACTGATCTATCCTTGAGTAACTGTAACGAATACGGTTCCCGCGGCTCTTCATCCCGGCCGCCGGAGGGAGCCGTCACCGGAATATTGACTCTTCCCATTCTGGACTACATTTCCCATAGGCCCTCATTCCTGGGACTGATTGCGCACACACCTGCACGTCATCACACACACTCCATATAACACACACACACACATACATGCACCGCGAAGTCTTGATTTGCCTAGGTGATCATTTCCGAGCGTTTCTTTGTTGGACTGTTTCCCTGTTACCGATTGGATTGTTTATTCTCTGTGAACCTCTGCTGCCGACCCTGACCTTTGCCTGCCTCCCGGACTCTGTTTGCTTGCCGCCTGCCACGATCCCTGCCTGTTGTAAGACCCTGCCTACTTGCCGCCTGTCTCGACCTAAGCCTGTCCCCGTTTACGATTCTGCTCTATCCCTGTTTGTACTGTATTGTCTTCTGTTAATAAACAAGCTGCACATGGATCCTCACGCTGTTGACCCATCATTACAGTAACACATTTTTAGCACAGTTTTATATTGTCCCTTTGTATTGACATTCGTTCACAAAGTCTGGTGTGAAATGATTCGCGCAGACATAAACGAATTTCAGTAGACTTGAGGGAGCATTTTCTTCGAAAACAAAAATTAATTCACCACATCTTCAGAGGCTCAGATTTAGGGAGTAAATGGAGAGAGTTTTGTGGATTAATCCATCCAGCTACAGAACACCTAAAACGCTTGGGAGACGTTCTCATCAGTGAATGGCGGACTGTAAACTTGCTGTGAACTCGCTCAGGGTGGTTCTGTTATAATGACAAAGATCTTGTGAAGAAAAATGCATGAATGTGGCAAATTACTCAAAACCAATCTTTGGGAACAGTTTTGAACAGTTAAACATCTAAACAGACACTGTAAATGAAATCAACCAAAGCCAACAGACTAAAGTAAAAGACCGAATGACTCCAGATGTGTAAAATAAATGTTGGATGGATGTGAAAGTCTTGGCCGTTCTGAAGTGATTTCTCATAGATGTGATGAGATCTACTGCTGCTCTCATCAATCTTCTGCTGTGTGTTCATGTCCTTCTCTAAATCTGCTCATTCTCACTTGTTGATCTTCCTGCTTCTTTCCTAAAAGCATCAGATTCTTATCATCATCTTCACACTCTTAATATTTGCATGTCAAATCCATAATGATGATGATAAATGTCTCTGACCTGACGTGTGTCTCATGTAGATGTGAAAACCTCCTAACAGACCCAACAGAAACATCATCTGAAAACACCAGACCAGAACAAACACCACAGACACTGAAAACACCACAGACACACCAATCAATCAATCAATCAATCAGTTAATCTATATGAGTTGATTATATCAATAGATGAACAGTAATCATCTCACCAGGACAGTGTTTTACACTAACAGTCTTCTGTCGGTGACTGACGTGGTTCTTCACGCTGCAGCTGATGTTTCCATCAGTTCCCTCATCCAGTTCAATGATGTTTCCATCCATCAGTGGATCTCCATTCAGAGTCCAGCTGAAGAGGAACAGATCTCCATCAGAGGAGCAGGACGCCCTCATCACCCCACTGGAGGAGCAGATGATTGACACTTCCACTGAGCCAATAGGAGCTGGAGGGAGGGACACATGAAAGTCACATGACAAACACAGCAGAATTCCATCCTTCCACACTACTCATATATTCCTGGAGTATGTAGTGTGTTTACTGTGTGTTACATGAATAAAAACCTTCACAGAGATTCATCTGATTGATTTGCATGAGAGTGAGATCTTTGGAGAACATGAGATTGTAATGAGTCTGATGAGAGAGTTACTGTACCTTCAGCAATCACTTGAAGATCTCTAGATGTTTCTGTGCCGTATGAGTCTTCGAGATATAATCTGTAAGTCCCTGAATCTGCTCTGATCACACCGTTTATTATCAGAATCCCATTAATGATTGTCACTTCAGGTCTGTTATTAAAAAGATCACAGTCCTTCATCATATCATTCTTTACTCTACAAACTGGATCATCTGAGTTGAAGTTTATTATCTTTAGTATCTTCAGGTCATATCTACTAGTGTCCACCATCAGCAGATTGAGTTTGTGTCCCAGAGCTGCGTAACAGGGATCTGAATGATTAAAACTGCAGTTAAACTCCAGACCTGAAGAACAAAACACACACACACACACACACACACACACAGAGACAGAGAGAGAGAAAGAGAGCTATAAGACAGGAAAAGCAGCCGAACCATGTGATGAGGTGTGAAAACATAAATAGAATTGCGGGTAAATTTCTTAAAATAAAATGTTAGCTTAGTTTTCAGACTCATTAAAAGGTAAAGTAACAAGTTTTAATCAATCAGAGAATGATATTTGAATTTTCTGGTATGGAGGTACAAAAACACCTGTTATACTTTGTCCATGAAGACCATATGCAGAATATAATTATAAAAACTATAATTTTGATTTCATGGGTCTTTAACACAGACTGTGACTGTTAATGAGACTTAAACACTGACATCTGACGTATCATAAAACTTCACTAATACACACTGTTAAGACCAGAAAACACCATGTCTAGATCCTGCAGATGTTTTTTGGAAACTCTTAATGAAATATTACAGTGTTTTTATTGTCAGAGCTTCATCATTAGATGAGTTTGATCTGAAAGTCGACTCACATGCAGCAGTTTTCAGCAGCATCAGTCCAAAGATGAGCTTCATTTCTCTAGAGTCCAGAAGAGCCCAATAATCCAGCAGAAGAGAGAAGATGCTGCTTCAGTCACACAATCAAGATCTGCTGACACTCATCTGTGCTCACGATATATTCAGACTACTGCACACTTGTGAGAGAAGAGGAAGTTCACATCATTTACTGGAGAAGTTCAAGCACAAGGACACAACATAACTAACACAATCGTATATTTTCTGTCCTGCTGTGGGTTTTCCATCGACTATTGCTTCTGGAGTTTTTCATTTTAATGAAGACATTATCATGTTAACAAGCAGTTTTTGTCACCCATTGGTTATTTTTTTTATAACCACAGGATCCAAAATTAACACTTGACAAGCATCGACCGTGGTTTGGTTGTGCTAAGTATAAAAACAATCATAATGATGATCCTGTTACCTTCACTGACAATGGAAAATTTACCATCAGAAGTTTATCTAAGATGTTTTTCTACAGACACAAATGAGGAATATTCCTCACATTAAACAACTGAAACTGAAATATGAGGGACAAATGACACAATAACCAGTGCTGCAAGTCAAATATTAAAACAAACAGCTAAATAAAATAAGCCTATAAAGGATATTTATAATATCAGTTTTAAAGCCTTCTTTTTATTGTTGCATGTGTGTATTAAAATATTTTCCCTGATAAAGAAGCTCAGTTTGTACTGCTGAAATGACACTCATTACTTGAGTTCACCACACGAGGTCTCCATCAGCACACTTATCAATCTGTTGTCATATTAATAAATAAGGGTTTTATCAGGCAGAAAAAAATAGTCAGAAATAGTTTTGTGGCACATGACTTCCATATGGAAAAAAATACTATGGAAGTCAGTGGTGCCCCACAAGTGTTCTTCATTCTTCAAATTATCTTCCTTTGTGTTCATCAGAAAGAAATTCATACAGGTTTGGAACAACTTGAGGGTGTGTATATGTGTTGACAGATTTTTCATTTTTGGGTGAACTGTCCCTTTAAAATAGCTTCATCTGTATCTCTCTAAACCTTTTTCTCCACATAAACCACAGTTCGACACAGAAACAAATTAACATCTTAACATGATGGTGGTTTAATACATATGTATGATAGATAAACAACATCATTGGAATCACTTTCAGAACTACTGTTCCAGAGAAAAAAAAAAAAAAATGCTTTTCTTGCATCCTTGCACTATTGTGTGAAAATTACAAAAGGGCTTTAGGGTTACAAACCCGATTCCAAAAAAGCTGGGACACTGTACAAATTGTGAATAAAAAAGGAATGTAATAATTTACAAATCTCATAAATTTATATTTTATTCACAATAGAATATAGATAACATATCAAATGTTGAAAGTGAGACATTTTGAAATGTCATGCCAAATATTGGCTCATTTTGGATTTCATGAGAGCTACACATTCCAAAAAAGTTGGGACAGGTAGCAATAAGAGGCCGGAAACGTTAAATGTACATATAAGGAACAGCTGGAGGACCAATTTGCAACTTATTAGGTCAATTGGCAACATGATTGGGTATAAAAAGAGCCTCTCAGAGTGGCAGTGTCTCTCAGAAGACAAGATGGGCAGAGGATCACCAATTCCCCCAATGCTGCGGCCAAAAATAGTGGAGCAATATCAGAAAGGAGTTTCTCAGAGAAAAATTGCAAAGAGTTTGAAGTTATCATCATCTACAGAGCATAATATCATCCAAAGATTCAGAGAATCTGGAACAATCTCTGTGCGCAAGGGTCAAGGCCGGAAAACCATACTGGATGCCCGTGATCTTCGAGCCCTTAGACGGCACTGCATCACATACAGGAATGCTACTGTAATGGAAATCACAACATGGGCTCAGGAATACTTCCAGAAAACATTGTCCGTGAACACAATCCACCGTTCCATTCGCCGCTGCTGGCTAAAACTCTATAGGTCAAAAAAGAAGCCATATCTAAACATGATCCAGAAGCACAGGCGTTTTCTCTGGGCCAAGGCTCATTTAAAATGGACTGTGGCAAAGTGGAAAACTGTTCTGTGGTCAGACGAATCAAAATTTGAAGTTCTTTTTGGAAAACTGGGACGTCATGTCATCCGGACTAAAGAGGACAAGGACAGCCCAAGTTGTTATCAGCGCTCAGTTCAGAAGCCTGCATCTCTGATGGTATGGGGTTGCATGAGTGCGTGTGGCATGGGCAGCTTACACATCTGGAAAGGCACCATCAATGCTGAAAGGTATATCCAAGTTCTAGAACAAAATATGCTCCCATCCAGACATCGTCTCTTTCAGGGAAGACCTTGCATTTTCCAACATGACAATGCCAGACCACATACTGCATTACAAAGCCGATTAATCTGCGATAATGAACGCAATATTGCGTAGCTTATCAGTGATCTACGGCTCTGTCTATTAAATGCCGCTCCATTTGAAAGCAGGTGATGGCGATTTAGCGGTAATCAGGGAACCGGCTTTACTGACGAAATGCGCGTGACAATAGACCTTTTTCACAAGAATCGGAATCACGTGAGGCGGGGTAAAGTTAGTTCCGCTATGCATCTACGGCTATTAGATTGATATGCTCTTTTCTCAAATATCACTTCTTACCTTTTCTGTTTTGTCTGTTTTCCAAGTTGATGTTGTATAATCTACAAATAAATTATTTTCTACTTGTTTGTAGCTTATACGGCCACTCGAACGTTGCTCGAATTTACCGGCAGGTGGATTTATTACCAGCTGTCATACAGTAGCCTAAAGGCTACGCAGCTACTCATTCAACAATTTCCCCGATCATATTACGTACAACGAACATTATTTATATAATTTATTCATTAAAAAAATAAATAAATAATGGGGGATATAAAGTCGTGAAATACATAATATTGTCGTGAGTTTAATACGTTTTAAAAATATATAGCATGTTAATCTCATATGGCATCACATCCCACGTCTATGTTAGAACTAATCCTGATTGATTAAACATAATAAAGACATAATTTCCAACACCACACTGTACACAACTATCAGTCTTTGCATTTATGTTGCAACAGCACAATAATACTGTGCATAATACACACTTTAAGATGATGATGACAGGAAAATGAGTGAGAGACTGAAGTGTTTATATCCAGAAATATCAGGGTGCGAGCAGTCCTGTTTTATGAATCAGAGGATCAGGCTTGCGTTTTCTGGAAGTCCTGGCTGAGTGTCAGGGCGGTGCTGGAGAAACTGATCTTCCTACTGTATATTCTGATCTTCATCTATTAGATACAATACTCTGATTTTACAATACTCTAAATTTATTATTAACTATTGACTACTTCTTTATGATTGTTATGTTACCTTTTGGTTTTATTAAATATTTTCATTATCGATTAAAGTTTGCATGTGAGGCTAAATTTAATTGTAATGAATAAATAATTTTTCTTCAATGTCATCACAGCTGGATTTCTCAAGTTTTCGCATCAAACAGTATAAATGAAAATGGTAACACTTTACAATAAGGTCTCATTTATTAACATTAATGTATTAACCAACATCAACTAACAATGAGCAATATCTTTGCTACAGTATTTATTAATCTAACATGTTAATGTTAGTTAATAAAAATAGTCATTGATTGTTAGTTCATGATAGTTCACAGTGCATAAACTAATGTTAACAAATGAAACCTTATTGTTTGTGCTTAATAAGATTAAGAGAAAACTGTTATTCATTTTTATGGTAACACTTTACAATAAGAGCAACCATAATTGCACTCTCTCAATATTCAAAGTGCAAATAAGACCAAATTTTTCTCTGATACAGAGCTAAGAGATGGTTACAACTACACTGGCCAGCCTAAAATAGCTTTTATATTGAGTGTTATATCTTTGCTTATACCAGCTAAAGACATCAAATTAAATCAGAATGGAGACAGACTGATGGTGAGCTCAACTTGTTGTCTTTACTCATACCCATTCACAACGTCATGACACCACACGCATTACACGTGATACACGACATCTCCCCTTTGCTTGGAATTAATAATATCCTTGGAAATTACATAGAAAACATTGTAAACTTATTCAACTGTCATAAACAATATGACATCAAAATGCAAATCTTAAAACATAAATCTCTTTTTTTTCAATGGTAAACTTCCTTTTACATATCTCTTTTAAATTGAGGACATATTAATTTCAAACATGTTTTAAATGTACCCTTAATGTACATAACATGAACACAATTGAAAATATGTATGCATTACAACTGAGTACGTGTTATTTCCTCAACAGGATCACTCAATAATAAAGTCTTTAAATTTCTCTGGCAGTTTGATTAGTCTCTGTGGTCTCTCACGTGGAGTCACTACACCACCTAGTGGCGTACTCTGGGTATGCATTTTGTTAGAAGTCATTTGCCCAGTTTTCTCTGTCTCTGATTTGACAGGTTCTGACTCTGCTTGGTTTTCCATTTCAACAGGATTGTCTTTTGCATTCTCGCTGAAGAATTTCTTCACGAATGTTGTGTTCCTTTTGTATTGTGCTCCCCTCGAATCTTCAATGGTCACGGAATTTCCCTTTCTGGACATGATGGTGTATGGAACTTGGCTGAATGCAGTCGTCAGTTTGTCTATCTTTTCTTGTCTCACCAGAACCTGATCTCCCACATCCAGCTGTGAGTGCTTTGCCCCACGGCGGTGGTCTGCATAAAGTTTAGCTTTACCTTTTTGCTCAGCATCATGATCCCTTACTTCCTGATCATTTTGCGCCATGGTAAAATCAGGCAGTTTCCCCCTGATTTTCCTCTTGAAAAGCAATTCAGCAGGACTCTTCCCCGCAGTGTTATGTTCAATAGCTCTGTAGGTGGCCACATATCTGCGGAGCTCCTTTTTCCAGTCTAGGCCTTCCACCTGAGCAATATAAAAACTGAGTAATTGACAAATAAATATAAAACGGAATTAAATAATAAAATGAATTCATAGGTAAAAGTGCATTAAAAAAAAAAAAAAAAAATAATAATAATAATAATAATAACAGGATAATATAATAAAAAATATATATATGAAAGAGCATTAATAAATTACGCTGGGCCCAGTTGTTCAAAAAGTTGAATCTGGATCAGAATGATCTGTATTTGGAAATCCCAATCCATCTTACTTTTGTGCCGTTTTTTCAAAGCAAAATAGGATTGGATCACCCTGATCCAGATCCACACTTTTTCAGATAATCAAATCCAGATTAGCAGTGCTCCAAATGGGGTCACATTTACAATGTAGATGCTAGTAAAGAACAACAGGTAGAGTCAATGTGGGTCACTTTATGTGTTTTATTTGGAGAGAAATTAAATAACAAATGTCCCCTTCCATTTTTAATTTCCTTTAAACAATCAGACCCCTACAGAGGCCTAAAGAGACATGGTGATGGGGGGAAAAAAATGTGAAATGGGAGAAAAATTTAATATTTTAACGGTTTAATGTTCTTAATGTTTTGTGTCCCGCCAAGAAACTTTGTTTATGCGCAAAGAACTCATTTTGAGAATGAATGCAAAGTTTGTCAATGTAGTTTTTTTATATACAATGATTAAAAAACACTTAAATATATATTTTTTTGTTTTGTTTTATATTGACAGCTGTTTGGGGGATTATTTTATGGTGTCAAATACAAAAAAAAAAAAAAAAAAACTACAGCATTTGCATCATGTAATAAATATTCACACTGAAGTTCTAGTACTGTATAAATAAATCATAAAGCAAGGCATTGGAGGGACATTTGATCCAGAATTTCAACATTTCAAGACGTTTGAAGAATTTCAAAACATCTGTTATGAAAAAGACAATTCATTGTCAGAGTCGTTGTTCATCATGCCAGCGATCTAACGATGATAAACCAATCTTGAAAATCACAGTGAGTCATGGTTCAGTTATCACAGAAGGAGAAATTGGTTCATTTTGGGTTTTTTGCAACCTGCTCAATGCCTATAAAACTTTAGCAATTAACTGACAAAAGAAAATTTACTAATTTATTTTATAATATCTAATTTTAATTAATACTATATATTTTTTTTGTACTCAAAGTCATCTAAATCTGAAAACAGAAAATGTGCATCATTCTATTTACTGTCAGTCGATTTTGGAACTGTTATATAAATAAAATATAAACTTGTTAGCAGGGGTGTAAAATACTTGAGTAATTTTACTCGATTACTGTACTTAAGTATTATGTTGGGGGATCTGTACTGTACTCAAGGACAATTTAAACTGACAACTTGTACTTAATTACATTTCTGAAGGAAAAAACAGGACTTTTTACTCTTGAAAAGGCATTTTTGCATTTTATTTTCTTCTCATTAAATATGGTAAACTGAAGCTCAAATGTGCGCACTTGATGTGCGAAAACCAATTATGTTTGTTTTTGAGCTTCAGTTATAACTTTCATCAGTGAAATTTCTGGCTTCAAGAGTTCGCCATCAAATCAAAGCTGCTTTTCCCCCTAAAAATCATTATATCTGTCTGTTCTGATATAGCCATTAGCTGTCTATGTAGTAACTTGGCTGAATGCACAAGATTGAGTGCAAATAAAATCATTGATGAGAATTTAAGTAAAATTAATATTTTGGTGGACTTGATTGCTTTATGAGCCAAAACTGTGGTATTGAGCCAATTCTAATATACAAAGAGACTGTTTAAAAAAACAAACAAACAAAAAAAACACTTTATTTGTGTTCATCTGAAGAAAGAAAGTCATACATATGGGATGGCATGAGGTTGTAAAGGATGGAGTATCCCTTTAAGGCTGTATTTTTTTTGTGTTCCACTGTGCTGCATTTTAATTGTTGTTGTATGCAGGGCTTGACATTAACACCCACCAACCCGCCAAATGCGGGTGTATTTCATATATACATTTTTCAGATGTAGTCTTTTAAAAGGCATCTGAAATAATAAACTAAGTGCAATGTAGTGTTTTTAAGAATATAGATTTTTCGATACATATCGATACTGAAATATCTGAAACTCTTCCAATATTCATATTCTGCAGAATCGATACACGATACTAGCTGCTATTTCTCTCTCTCTCATCTCTCCCACAGCGAGTTGACACACCCGCCTCATTTCATTCGCTCCGGATGAATACTGTTAGTGTTGCAGGGCTTGAATTTCGGTGTGGGATTGTGTGTATTGCACATAATTTTACTCATTTCTCAGATTTTGTTCTCCAAAGCGCGCCACATAAAGCCGCCTCTCAGTACTAAATTGAGTTCTTTTTTTAGCTGCTTATTGCACTTAAACAGTCAAACACACACCAAATGCCGGTCTTGGTGAGTATTCATGTAAACACAGTCAGTTATGTTTGAAGCAAACATGAACAGTTGAGAAAGTAAACGTATGTGTAACAGTATAATGGATCTGTGCGTCAGGGCTTAAAGTGACAGCAGCCTAATAAACCTGCTGCCAAATTATGAGATAATATGTTGAATGTTAAAGTTCATGACAGTACAATTAGAAAAATTTGGGACAAGTATGGTATGTTTGGACGGCTTGCCAGAAGGAAGCAGCTTCTTTCTAAAAAAAAAAAAAAAGCAGCACTTAGGTTTGCAAAGTTGCATCTGAACAAACCACAAGACTTCTGGAATAATGTCTTTTGGACAGCAAGACCAAAGTGGAGATGATGCACAGAAAACCAAACCCAGCATATCAGAACAAACACCTCATACCAACTGTCCATCACGCTGGTGGAGGGGTGATGATTTGGGCTTGTTTTGTAGCCACGGGACCTGCGGGTACCTCACAGTCATTGAGTCGACCATGAACTCCTCTGTATACCAAAGTATTCTAGGGTCAAATGTGAAACCGTCTGTCCGACAGCTAAAGCCTGGCTGAAATTAGGCCATGCAACAGGACAATGATCTGAAGAACACCAGCAAATCTACAACAGAATGGCTGAAAAAGAAAAGAATCAAGGTGTTGCACTGGTCCAGTCAAAGTCCAGACCTCAACCTGATTGAAATGTTACTACAGGACCATAAGAGAGCTGTGCATAAACAGATGCCCACAAACCTCAATGAACTGAAGCAACGTTGTAAAGAAGAATGAGCCAAAATTCCTCCAGAATTTCATATAGGCTTTTAGCTTAAAGCATGCACATTTGGAGAAATATTGATGGATTCTCATATGTTTGTCAAATTTCTATACAGAGGAGTAATATTTATTCTATATTTATTCTATATATCATCACTATGAGTGCTGGATACAATTCATACTTGCAGCCGGAGGGCGCTTTGTGCACCTTTAGGCCACAAATCCATATAAAGAAGAAGAAGAACCAGGAACTAACTGCATGTCTTCTAGAGTTCGCTAACCATGCTTTACAACAACGCTTTAACATCCAGATAAACTGTTTTCAAGACAATAAATACACGATTGAGACGATGTATGCATGTATTGACTGAATTTGCGTCTGAATAGCGCTGGCTCCGTGGGCGTGGCCGCATTAGCGGATAATGAGCTGAATCATGGACTTCTGACATGGCTCTCTTTTCATACAGATTACATAAACACAGAATGTTTGTTTTCGATTTGATTTACACGATTTAAAACCTGACATTTCAACGTTTCTTTAGACATACGTTTAATTTTTTTGTCATTCGTATTCACTAAGTTACAGTTCATTTTCTGAGAACTATCAGATTGGACTTTGTTCAGAGGGAGACGAGAGATCACGCATCATGTTAGTTTTCTTTATTTTACAAAAAGCACAGCATTTTGTTTTTACTCTGAGTGTACACAAATGAAAGAAGATATTCAACAGATTAAAATGGTGTATAACTCTTAATTGTATGTGCAACATTGACTGAGTATTTTGAGTCTCTTTCACACTGGTAAGAAAAAAACGCGGTGGTATCGCCGGCGATACCCTCAGACCTCAGAGTGTTAAATATCTTTCAGTGAGTCAGCTGTTACAGAAGGAGAAGTTGGTTCGTTTTGCAACCCGCTCAAATCACTGGTATCTACTTTAGAAGACTTTAGCAATTAACCAGTAGACAGCAGAGGTACTGCTGATACAGTGCAACTTAATGATGACAAAAGTAAAATGCACTAAAAATTGCAAGCTGTGACGCCACCCATTTCAGTGCTCGGCAAAACACCAACCCTGATATGGGCAACCTGGAGACACTTCCCCAAGAATCTTTGTTCTGCCACTGGCTTTACAACTACTGCAGTGAGGAGCTGTTTCCTCTGTCTCTGGGTCTCAAGAGGGCACGGTTGGCACTGTGTGACACTATGCCTTGCCACTCTCATCCCCCTCTTCAGCAGTGTGTGGTTCGAGGACACGACCCAATTGTGGAGCCAGGTAAGTGTTGCACCGCACACTCAGACACCACTTCGGGATGCTATGGCTTCTGAGTCGGGTCCCTGCACCCCACATCACTGCCCCATTGCGGGTATACCTGTGGTTCCTCTAAACCTAACCCTAACCCGCTTGTACAGTCTCTGCGAGTCTGGCTAGCGCTCCCCAGCCTGTCTCGCTGGCACATTCGGACCATCAGACTCGGCTACACAATTCAGTTTGCCCGGCATCCCCCCAGGCTCGAACTCTTAACCTGTGGCCGGGGATTGCAGTCCTACGGGCGAAGGACGTGCTACAGCTGGTCCCTTCAGCCGATATTAAGTCAGAGTTCTACAGCTCCTACTTCTTAGTCATCTGGAACTTTGGGTTAACTGAGAAAAGAGCAAACTGTCCCATGCAGAGGATCTCTTTTCACGGTAAGGAGTTGCCTGTCATTCAAAGGCAAGAATGCGGTTCCACTGAAACTGTTTCAGAGGCTCCTGGGGCTTATGGCATCCACAGCTTGCAGTCACGCCGCTCTGATTGCTTTAAATGAGACCACTTCAGTGTTGGCTTTGTGAGTCCTGAGATGGGCATGGTGACGTGGCACGTAATGGATTACAATCACCCCGTTCTGCCGCCGAACCTCCAGCTCGTGGTTGGACCTTGCTTTCTTTCGGGTTGGAGTTCCCCTAGTAAAAGTGTCCAGGCACGTTGTTGTCTCAACAGATGCCTCTGCCACCAGCTGGGGTACCATGTGCAGCAGGCATGCAGCATCAGGCTTCTGGACAGGACCCCGACTGCATTGGCATATCAATTAGACAAATAATGAGTCTCGAGTTGCTAGCAGTATGGCTGGTCTGGTCTGGTCTGGTCTGGATGGACAATACTGCAACCGTTGCTTACATCAGCCATCAAGGTGGTCTACGCTCCTGTTGCATGTCGCAACTTGCCTGCCATCTCCTCCTATGGAGTCAGAAGCTGTCAGGGTTTTGAAGGAGCAAGGACTCAAATGCAGGATAGAAGGCTTTTTATTAATAATAAAAATAAAACAAAACACAACAAAAACTACCCCGTGGGGGAAAACAGGCTTGACAAAAACTGGACTAGACTTAAACAGGACTCGACTTGGCTAGACTCATGGAAAACATCAGGGAATACACGACAAAGAACGACAACGAACCAGCACAGGACTGCAAACACAAGGAGAATAAATAGGAGAGCAAACAAGGCAGGTAATGAGGGAGGACAGGTGGGGAAAATCAACCAATAATCAGGTAACAAGGTGGGCGGGGTCAAGACAATAGACATGAGAGCACATGGCACAAAGAAACACGACAAGCCATGTGCTCACACCAAACAAAACAAAAACACCAGCACAAGACGAGACACGAACACGTGACTATGAAAACTCATAAGCCACGTGTTCACACAAAACAAGACAACATGAGAGCACGCAGCCCGTGAAACAGACCGCGGCAGGTGGAATTAACCGCGTGCTACACAAAACACAAGACAAGAGCGCACGGCAAGTGAAAGTACACACAAACCGTACGCTCACAATAAAGATAGAACTGGGAGCACGAGTGTCCGAATCCCGACACGAAACCGAAACCAAACTAGACACGAGTGCCGGGATCCGAATGCCACGCTCCCAACATGAAACAAGACACGCAGACAAGAGACCGCACGGCTCGAGAACACTCGAGACCGTATGCTCACACAAAAACACGACAAGAATGGGAGTGCCAGAGCTCTGTCACAAAACCAAGAAATAAACTAGACCGAAGTGACAGAACCCTGACAGAAGCATCTAAGGCCGCTTCGTGCCTTTCACATCCTCGGCCCGGAGGAGTGGCGACACCACCCCCAGACAGTCCAGCTGTTCTGGAGATGCTTTGGGGATGCTCAGGTAGGCCTGTTTGCCTCTTCAGACACGTCCCAATGCCAGTTGTTCAATTCCCTGTCCGAGGCGATCATCAGCACGGATATACTGGCCTCGGGGCTCACACAAGTATGCATTTTCCCCAGTAAGCCTTCTTGCACAAACACTGTGCAAGGTCAGGGAGGACAAGGAACAGGTCTTACTAGTTGTGTCCTACTGGCCCAACCGAACCAGGCTCCCAGAACTAATTCCCCTTGCAGCCCTCCCTGGCAGTTTGCTCTGAGAAAGGATCTGCTTGTTGTGCTATTGCTGCACATCACAATGCAGTAGATGGTAAGTCCATGGGGAAGCAAATCCTCCTTGCCCTCATCTCATGCCCTCTTGGGATCTCTCTTTGGTCCTTACAGCCTTACAAGGAGAACACTTTGAACCTCTGCAGTCAGTTGAGCTCAAAGTAAAGACAATGCTCTTGACTGCACTGGCTTTGTTCAAGAGGGTGGGGGACCTGCAGGCATTTTCGGTCGACGAATCATGCCTGGAATAAGTGCCCAAGGTTCCCACCATGCCTTTCAGGGATCAGGTGGTGAAACTGCAAGTGCTGCCCTTGGAGGAGGCAGACCCAGCCCTTGCTCTGTGCTCTCCTGTTCATGCATTGCGCCTTTATGTGGACAGAACGCTGAGCTTTAGAACCTCAGACCAGCTCTTGTCGGCTCTCCCACTGCATAGTGGATGCTATAGTGTTGGCTTATCAAGCCCAAGATCAGCCATGTCCCCTCAGGTTAAGGCAGGGCTATTCAACTATGCAGCACGGCCCAGTGGTTAATGGAACGAAAGCTTAAAGGAGCTGCGTTTATTCCTGGTTGTGGATACCATTATTAAACAGCGTTGCGACATCCATTGACAAGCGTTTCAATTCGACACACACCTCTCGGTTACAAACCTCAAATCACTTGATGATTAAACTAGATTTAAGTCGGATGAAACAGCCATTCCCATTCTCAACATTCCCAACAAGACTGATGAGGAAAACAGGAGAAACGTGCCATGAATAAAGTTAGAAAATGTTTAAATCCCAAAATCACCACCCTTACAAACATTTACCATGAATGAACTGTAGTAATTTACTATGGTTTGTGGAAATGTGAAATATTTATATTGAATACTATGTTATAGCCATTTATGTTGCAAAAGATTTATTAGGTGGGTAGGGGAATATATAATTCATTTGTTTGTGAAGGTGTGTATAGTTTTTTATAGGCCTATATAACATATAATAATATAATATCATTTGACAGAGGTAGTGAGTAGCCATGTATGGTTTTACTTGTGGTTACCCAGTCTCACTGTCAGAATAATTTAATTTAAGCCTAAAATAATTATTACCAAGAAGACCAGTCGTTGCTGGACCACAGCTGAGCAGCCGTGTCACCGGCTCGCCTCCACAGCGAAAACCTGAATGTGCATTGCATCTGCTCCTGCATTTATACCTGTGCTGTGGGGCAGAGTGCAAGATACAAATAAAAAATTCATGCCAATGTGCATTGACTCATTAAGTTTACATTTGAAGGTGATTGGGCTCTCAGGCGAGATCCCCGATTTGTAAGTCAGGGAACGAGGGTTACATACATAACCGAAATTTTATCTTATGTCATTTTGCTTTTCAAAATATCTTGATTTAAATTTTAGACATTTTTACTGGAAAACAAGACAAAAATACTGAGGAAGAACAGCACTTTTGCAGTAGACATTATTTATATTGTAAAATTAACATAATGGAGAGCTGCATGAAGTTGCATTTTTAAACTGTTGTTAATACAACTCATTTTCTGCTCCATTAAATAGAGAACACACTGACATATTGTGTTCTCTTCAATTTGGTTTCATTTAATTGGTCTTAAACAGGTCTTAAATTGATCTTCATAAAACCTGCACAAACCCCATAAACCAGACTTTTCTCATGTGAAGCCCATATGAGTATTGTCTATTTAGTTGGTTAATACTTAAAACAAACAACAAAAAACACAGCTTTAAACATAAACTTTTATTGCTTCAAAATCAAAGCATGTAGAAAAGCTTGAAGTCATGAGCCTAATTTCATCACATTTTTATTTAAAAGGACAATGGTGTCAAATTATTATTATTTTATGTGTAATTTTCCCTCACTGAAAGCTGATGGGACATGCTGGTCACCATATTTTAAGAAAGATCCACATGAATGCATAATAGTTGTGGATATATGTGCACAAGCTGCAGGCGAAGCATTTGTAACCCCTGGTCTACATCACACGTGTGATCTTCATGGTGATGGTCTTCACAGATTTCCTATTGTTATTCAAGTAATACCAGTTGGTCGAAATAAACAAACTACCATCATCTTTCCCCCAGAAATACAGACCAGTGGGGTTTGTGTGATCACAATTGTTGTACCAAAACCCTCCCATAGAGTATGTTAAAGCACAGGAGCCATCTTTCCAATTGTCTTGGTCTTTGTCAAAGGTGGAGAACTTTATTCCATTGTGGTAAGTCAAAGAGTCACCTGCAGAAAGGAGAAACCTTCATTACTAAGACACTTTGATTTAGACAAATAAAATAAACAGATTTTTGTTGATGACTCTTAACTAATTGATAATTAATATGTAATTGTGGTTATGGGTTTTGAATTAATTTTGAATTAGTTAATAGTCATGTGCCTCAACAAGTAAAGTCATAACATGATACCTTTGTAAATCATTAGCTAATGATTAATTAAAGCAGACAACTGGAAGTTGAAATGCATGGCTTTGACCGATTGTGGTAATTAACACGTTAATTTACATTATTAGTTAATATAATATGTTTTTAGGGAATTAATACATTATGATACATTTAACTAATAACAATTTAATGATTACTTAATATTAATCATATAGAATCTTCATTAGTTGCTGATGCAGTAATCATTAATAAATGGTTTAGTTCTTCATGAGTCATACATTAACTCATGATTATCTGTGCATTATAGTTAAGCATGAATTAATGCATATTAGCGCACCCGTATTGTAAAGTGTTACCTTAATTTCTATTCACGTTCTCGTTATGTAAACTTTTACCCACACTACCTCTGAATGTACGCATTTGTTTTTCAGGCGCTTCATTGGAATAAATCCTGAAAAAGGCACCAAGGGTGGACAAGTCTTATCAAAGTGGACAGGGAAGGTCGCCCACAAAAAGAAATCAGTCAACACTTGGGTTGCCAGTCTAGTTAGGAAGCTAATGGACTTTGAGTGGGACTTCATATAAGTGAACCCACTCATTCACACACCTTACACATACTCTTCAAAAAACAACAAAAACATGCTTTTAGTGTGTTAGTCACAATTTTTTCAGGTGTTCACTAATAATTCAGTAATTCTTATTCACACAGTAGTTCTCTGAGTCACTCATTTAGTTTTTTCTAATGTTATATAAATGTTTTGTTTATTCAGTGAAACATTTTATTCTGAAGCTTAAGCCTTTTTTTCAAAGTTTTAATAAAGCACATTTTGAAGTTACGCTGCATTGTGTTAAATGTTTAATGTTTCAAATGATATATTTGTACATTGTATTAAAACATGGTTTTAAAGCAAGACTTCTAAGGGGTAATTCATAAAATCAAAGAAATATCTAGAAAAATAATTCCACCTTTTTTCTTAGCAGTCCATTTCTCAATATAATAACATATTTGTAGCTTACAGTTAAAAAGTGCAAATAAACATGAATTAACTGTTAATGCTTTTGACAGTAATTTACTGTTAATGTAGAAAATAACAGCTTTATGCTGTATTTACAAAAACAGTAACAAACTGTAAATTTCAACAACAGCAAGACACTGTTGCTGCCAGTTACTTACTGTTTCTTAATGGGACAATTTTTAACAGTGTAGTTTAAACATGGTTTAAAACATTCTCCTTCTCCTTCATTACAATAATCTAGTTTGTGTAGATTCATCATTTTAGTCACTCATTTGAAAACTGGAAAATTAAACATCTGTAGATTGTTTTACCTGCTCCTCCATTTACAAAGCCGCTGACATGCAGTTTGTACCCATCAGACTCGGCGTCCACAGAGAAGGACTCGTACACAGCGTAAGCCTTCTTCCCATTAAAGTCCTCCACATCTACTCTCAGTTTATACCGATTCCTGCGTGTCAGCAGGTGAATAAACTCTAAACCTGTTGAAAACATGAAATGAAACCAGTTTAGTAGATTAACTAATGCCCAAACACATCTGCATTTATACTATGGTCCAGATAAAGGGTACATTTACATGACAACAATGTGCTAAAAATGGAAACGTTTTTCCTTTGTGTTTTTCAATTACAGACGACAACGTTGTCAAAACAATCCCCGTTCACACTGATCCGCAGAAACGACTAAAGGTGCTTTTTTCTGCTGCCAGGCCAGTAGTTTGGTGATGTGACTTTGCACGACGTCACTGTTTTCATAAATTCACATTTTTGTAGTTTACATGGAGACAGTAATGGTGTCATTTTCAAAAACTTGCATTTTCAGGCCCACAAAACACATAACAAAGTGTCCAGAACACATCAAAAGTTTTCCATTTTTAGTTGAAATCAGTGTCATGTAAATAGCCCCTAAATGTCTAAGTTTTCCATGCGTATGATTGCTTTGTTTGCTTTTTTTTAGTCCAAAACATCACAAAAACACTCACCCAGCCAGTATTCTCCTTCTTTATTACCAAAACCCCGTTTATAACTGTCCCATGGCCTATAGAAATTCACCTCGCCGTCCATTCGCCTGACAATCACCTGAAACATTCATAAATCATTCATCGATTTCACACATCATATCTTTTATAAATTAAGATGTTCAGGGTGTGAAGCATTAAAAAAAAAGTTTTATTTTTTAATTTGACAAGCTTTCTTTAGCAACAAATGTACATTTCTGAGCCACTAGCGTCACCAAATGTGTCTTTTATGAAACTATTTCATACTCAGATACTGTATAAGTCAAATAAAAGAGCACAAATAAAAGCACTAGGTGACAATTTGGATAAGAGTATATGTTACTATAAAATATGCAAATGGTTTCATTCACGCTGCTAATGAAATAAGGTCTCGAGATAAAACACTCTTGCTCAGATTGACACTCTTACCGTCCAGTGGCCTTTGCTGTGATTTTCTCCGCTGGGGATCATGTCACAGTAGATCTGCACCGGTCCATCTATTGAGGAGACGGTGTACACGCCACTGCTGGTTTTCCCACTTGAATAAACATCAGAGCAGTCAGTGGCAAGAAAGCAATTAGAGTTGACCACTTCAGTCCCCATCAACACGGGAAACACCGCAGACAAACACAGCAACACCTGAGAGAGACACACAACTGATGTTTGATGTCTGACTAAATCTTACTTACATTCTTACAAACAAAAACTCACAATCATGTTTGAGAAGTTTCTTCAGAGGTTCAGCTCAGAGGATTCAGTGGGATTTGCTCCTGAAATACAGTTCAGACAAATGAAATCCTTATTGTTACGACATGAACGGAAGAAAGAAACTGTATCATATTTATATTTCATGAGACCTGCATAATTTTCAAAATGACCATAAATAAAACTCACCGTATCTGTGAATGTTCAGGGAATAGATGCATCTTTAAATATCTTTCTGATTGTCAGGCTCCTCCTCTGTATCAGGCATTTACAAAATAAAAAAATTAAAAAAGGAGGAGGGAAATTTTGACCATTTCATTTTGTTTTGCAACCTGCTTTATCATCTCTGGGGGAATCAAAAGAGAAATGTATTTCAAAACTTGTAACAGTTTCAACAACAAAAATTTCATCATCATTACAATGAAACTCTACTTTCCAAGCAGTTCTACTGATGGAGCTGCTGTCACTCAGTCATCATCTGATAAAGTAAAGAACAACAGGTAGAGTCAATGTGGGTCACTTTACGTGTTTTATTTGAAGAGAAATTAAATAACAAACGTCCCCTTCCATTTTTAATTTCCTTTAAACATTAGACCCCTACAGAGGCCTAAAAAGACTTGGTGATGGGGAAAAATGTGAAATAGGAGAAAAATTAAATATTTTAATGGTTTAATGTTCACTCACAAATGTTTTGTGTCCCCCAAGAAACTTTGCATTCATTCACATGTAGTTTATATACAGTGATTAAAAAACACTTTTAAATATTATTTTATTTATTTTATTTTTTTATATTGACAGCTGTTTGGGGGATTATTTTATGGTGCCAAATACAAAAAAAACTACAGCATTTGCATCATGTAATAAATATACACACTGAAGTTCTAGTACTGTATAAATAAATCATAAAGCAAGGCATTGGAGGGACACTGGATCCACAATTTCAACATTTCAAGACGTTAGAAGAATTTCAAAACATCTGTTTTGAAAAAGGCAATTCATTGTCAGAGTCGTTGTTCATCATGCCAGTGATCTAACGATGGTAAACCAATCTTGAAAATCACAGTGAGTCATGGTTCAGTTATCACAGAAGGAGAAATTGGTTCATTTTGGGGTTTTTGCAACCTGTTTAATGACTATAAAACTTTAGCAATTAACTGACAAAAGCAAATTCACTACTTTATTTTATAATATTTAATTTTTATTTAATAATAATAATAATAATAATATATATATATATATATATATATATATATATATATATATATATATATATATATATATATATATATATATATTATTACTAAAAAAAGTCATCTAAATCTGAAATCAGAAAATGTGCATCATTCTATTTACTGTCAGTCGATTTTGGAACCGTTATATAAATAAAATATAAACTTGTTAGCAGGGGTGTAAAATGATTTACTTGATTACTGTACTTAATCAAGACTTCTGGAATAATGTCTTTAGATGAGACCAAAGTGGAGATATTTGGTCGTGATGCACAGAAAACCAAACCCAGCATATCAGAACAAACACCTCATACCAACTGTTCATCACGCTGGTGGAGGGGTGATGATTTGGGCTTGTTTTGCACCTGCGGGCACCTCACAGTCATTGAGTCGACTATGAACTCCTCTGTATACCAAAGTATTCTAGAGTCAAATGTGAGGCCGTCTGTCCGACAGCTAAAGCCTGGCTGAAATTAGGCCATGCAACAGGACAATGATCTGAAGAACACCAGCAAATCTACAACAGAATGGCTGAAAAAGAAAAGAATCAAGCTGTTGCACTGGTCCAGTCAAAGTCCAGACCTCAACCTGATTGAAATGTTACGACGGGACCTTAAGAGAGCTGTGCATAAACAGATGCCCACAAACCTCAATGAACCGAAGCAACGTTGTAAAGAAGAATGAGCCAAAATTCCTCCAGAATGATGTGAGAGACTTATAAAGTCACACAGAAAATGATTTCTTTAGTTTATTGCTGCTAAAGATGGTTCTACAAGCAATTGAATCATAAGGTGTACTTAGTATGTCACACATGGCTTCTCCATTTTGGCTTTATTTTTGTTGAATAAATAATGACACGGTGTAATATGTCATGTGTTGTTGTTCATCTGAGGTTGTATTTACCTCATTTTAAGACCTGCTAAAGACCAGATGATTTTTTATTATGTCCTCATACTTACAACCATAGAATTCAAAAGGGTCTTTTTCACATGACTATATTAGGGGCCAGATTTACTAACAGCTTGCACCAGTGCAAACTCTCTTTTGCATTAAAAAACTACTGTCGAGATTTACTAAAGACACACAGTGCAAAATTAGCGCTGAAAAGGCATGGACTGAGTTTTGCGGCTGTTGTAGGAGTTTCTCTTTCAGACGCAAAATTTTTGTGAGGAGAATATTTAAAGGGATAGTTCACCCAAAAATGAAAATTTGATGTTTATCTGCTTACCCCCAGAGCATCCAAGATGTAGGTGTCTTTGTTTCTTCAGTAGAACACAAATGATGATTTTTAACTCCAACCGTTGCTGTCTGTCAGTCAAATAATGCTAGTGGATGGGAACTTCTACAATAACAGTAAATAAAACTTGCTTAGACAAGTCCAAATTAAACCCTGCAGCTCGTGACGACACATTGATGTCCTAAGACAAGAAACGATCGGTTTGTGCGAGAAACCGACCAGTATTTATATCATTTTTTTACCTCTAATACACCACTATGTCCAACGGCATTCATCACTCGATTCGTTTGGTCTGATCGCGCTCTGACAACGGCAGTGATGTCTCGCTCTCATTGAAGTATATGCGCGAGACATCACTGCCGCTGTCAGAGCGCGATCAGACCAAACGAATCGAGTGATGAATGCAGTTGGACATAGTGGTGTATTAGAGGTAAAAAATGTACTGAAGAAACAAAGACACCTACATCTTGGATGCGCTGGGGGTAAGCAGATAAACATCAAATTTTCATTTTTGGGTGAACTATCCCTTTAAATGAATCAAGCAACGTGATTTACTAATCTTTGCACTTGTCAATTTACATTAATTATTTAATGCCCAAAAAAAGTGTCTTAACCCATTTTGTGACATGGCTGCATGGCACAGAGAGCATGTGATAGAAGAGAGAAAATATTTTCCCCTCATATTAATTTCTTTGGAATGCCAGAGAAAGACATTATCCGAACACATCATTTGCCAAGCCATAAAATATATATGCCAGCATGGCTTGGTAAACAATATTAGACCTATATATGTGTATGCGTGTCAGCAGATAGACGAGGAACACAGAGGTAAGTGATATAAACAACAGCAGGTTTATTGAATGGAGACGAAACAACACAGCAAAGAAAGCAGTCCAGGTAAGAGGGTTGGGATATGAAATGTCTTGGTACAGCTTATCTGTGAATGATGCAGTCCTTGTTTCTTTTCAGAAGATCCAGTAACTAATGAGCATGGAGACAACAGAGAGCAGGGGCTGAGGAGAATTAGGACTGCTTGTGGGAACAACAGGTGAGTAGAGCACAGGTAAGATGGTCGTGGAGCTTGACATAGGAGTAGACAAAGACGTTGTGCTTTTCCATAGATGAGACCCGACAGCAAGTAAAGTGTGTGAGGACCTTATGAGTGGTGCAGAAGATGAGTGGCAGCTGGTAGTGATGACGGATGCTGGGAAGTGGAGTCTGGGGAAGGTGAGACAGACGATGACTGTGACATTATTCCCCCCTCCCAATAGGCGCGTCCTCGCGCCGTAGATGTAACAACCGGGGAGGGAGGGTGGGCGTCCTGGAGTCTTAGGTGAGTGACAGTGCAGGTAGATCTGCCGCCTCCAGGACGGAGCCGGGAACTCAGGGACCCAAAGCAGGGCAGGCAGCTCAGGAAGCCACAGCAGCGCTGGCCGTTCTGGAGGCCATGGGGGTTCAGGTTCTTCAGGTTCCGTGCCCATAGCCCAGACCCAAGGTTCAGCCACCAAGGTCAGGGACGGATGATGACAAAAGTAAAATGACAAAAGTAAAATGCACTAAATTAAAAACACTTAATTTTTCGAATATTCACTCAAAATACATTTGAAACCAGAAATTGTGCATCTTTCTATTTACAAATCTAAATTTGACTCTGACATGCTGCTCAAAAGTCGGCCTGACCAGTGAGAAAAGTCTCAGTTTTATCTCCAGTCCAAACCTGGTTATTTCAACAGGGTTTTACATTTTAGAATAATCTGTCACTAGCTTACACTCATACACTATCATTCTACATAATAACCAGGGTTTCTGCGGGTCTTAACAAGTTTTAATTCACCCTTCCACAAATGAAGGGCTTAAAAAAAGTCTTAAACCAAGAGTAGACAGTATTAAATTCATAAAGGCATGACATTAAATGTTGCATGCGCTGCAAAAACTGTGTATCTTCCACAGTATTTTTGTTCAGTTTTCTAATACAAATATCCTTAAATCAAGATACATTTACTTGATGTCACATTCTATTCAGTTTAATTTCAGTTTCATGGACCTTGTCATTAATTACGTGTTCCTTTGTTCTAGTTTCCCGCCACTCGTAAGTTACCATGAACACTAACACTTAACATCACAGCTGTTCGTCTTTTAGTTAATCATCACTGTGTATTTATGTTCCTGCCTGTGTTCTGTTCGGTGTCCAGTCACGTTAATGTGTTGTGTGCATTGCCCTTGCCTGTTTGGATCGATACCTGTTGGATTATACTTAGTAAAGTTTGTGTTGGAATCTTATTCTTCTGTGTCTTCGTCTTCCTGCCTGAACGCACCCGTGACAGATGACCAGACATCCAAATATGGATCATAGAGTGTAATTTATTGCGATGGCTCAGCCACGATTTCCTCATCTTTACTGCTGGGATTTTCCATCTTGCCATCACCTCCCCGACGTCGAGACCCTAAAGACCCTGTTCTGGATTGGGGTGTAGGGCATTGCTCGACAGAACTTACCAATGACTTTATCATGAACAACATGATTGAACAAAGCTTCATTTCATTTTGTCTAAAGGACTTCTTAGCTCATCAGCAATAAACTAATCAGAACCCATACGTGGATTTGATCACATTAAATCTATTGATTCTCTCACAAAACCCTCTTGTATTATCGGACGGAACAGGAAAACACCCATCAACGGATTTAAAGACGAATCTGTCCTATCAATACCTCCCTTGTGTGAGCAATCCATCCTGACCCGGTCACTCGTGACTCCGGTCAAAGTTTAAACTATGCTTAAGGACTCAATCTTGAATCTCAAAAGGGACAATTGTCGATTACTTAAAATATTAACTATATACAGAATAATACATGCCATGATGTAATTACTAACATGTCTATTCAATGTATTCAATATGTGGGTTTTCTTCAAATGCATTATTGTAATCATTGTTTAATTAGGTCAGTCTAGTAATATGTGTGTAAGAAGTGTGTCATGTTTGAGTTCTAAATGCAGAATTTATAATTCT